>NC_056732.1:1457750322-1457762822 GCF_019279795.1 Protopterus annectens
CCTAATTACTTCTTCTGTACTTAATGGATTACCACCTATGTGGTAATTTGTGGGCACTTTGTTTTTGCCAAAGGAGATGACTATATTCTTTTTGGCATTTAGCTTGAGGCCATGGCTCTGGCACCAGTTGTCTGTTTCTATGAGGCCCTTTTGGAGGATGCTTGTGTCGGCTGGAGAGTCGATTATGGCGCCCAGTTTGCAGTCATCTGCGAACTTGGTCAGCCACAGTCCTTTCGTGTTGGCCTGTACCTCTGAGAAATATATACTGAACAAGAGAGGTCCCGGGACTGAGCCTTGTGGGACACCACTTGTAACTGGTTTGGAGTCTGACATGGCTCCAGCAATTCTAACCATGTGGGTTCTGTCCTTGAGCCAGTTTGCAATCCATCTAGTGACATAGGGGTTTATATTTAAGCTGGTGAGCTTATCTATAATGCCCGAGTGGGGTATTGTATCGAAGGCTTTTACGAGATCCAGGTAGGCTGTGTGGACCACCTTCCCCTTGTCAATGGCCTTGGTGACTGTTTCAAAGAAATTGACCAGGTTTAAGAGGCAGGATCTGCCCTTAACAAAGCCGAACTGGGTAGGATCCAGTGTCTGTAGGTCCCCAATATCTTTATTTATGAGGTCCATGATGATCCTTTCCATAGCTTTGCAGACCAAGATAGTCAGGCTTATGGGGCGATAGTTTCCAGGATCCATTGAGGCACCACCTTTATGGAGAGGGACCACTGTTGCTGTACGACACTCTTTGGGCACATATCCTGTAGTAAGGCTGAGACTGAACAGTAGTTTTATGTTTGGGTTTAGCTCTTCTTGGAGTTTATGTAGGACGCAGCCAGGGACACCGTCTGGTCACATTGATGCTGTGTTTTTTGCTTTGGAGAGGGCGACTCTTACCTGAGCATCTGAGATGTCAGGGGGGCAGCACTCTGCTGGGATAGATATTTGCCCTTTTGGTGTGGAGGGGGGAGGAGAAGTTTGCGCTGAACCTGTCAGCTAGGATGTTGGCAGCGTCTGTGGGTTCAGTGTATTTTTTGTCATTTTGGACTAATTCTGAGCATATCTGGTAATTACCACCCAGGTTCCTAACGTAACTAAAGAAAGCCTAGTGATTATCCTTAGTGTCCTGTGCAACTTTTCTATCAAAGCTGGCCTTAGACAATTTTATGAGTGCCCGTAGTTTTTTGCTAATACTGATCAGTGATGCCTTCCCTTTTTGGGATTTTGCTCTATCATTTAGTAGCTTCCTCCTTCTATTGTATAGTTTGTTTATGGCTGGGGTCCACCAGACAGGACGTCTGCCTTTGGAGGATTGGGTCTTGGTTTTATTTGGGATCGCATGATCCATGCATTCCTGAAGGTGTTCATAGAATGCGTTTATAAAGGATTCTGCGGTCTGGGCCGTATTTTCCACAGGCCCGGGGACTTTGAAGGATTCCATCTTGGTTTTGAGGAGTGTGAAATTTGCTTTAGAGAAGTTTTTCACTGTGGTTTTCTGGGCAGGGGGTGGGGTCGGGATGTGAATACCCAGTGAGATTAGTTTATGGTCTGTTCTTACCAGTGAGGGATACACTTCTGGTCTGGAGCATAGAGTCCCCATGTTGGTGATGATCAGGTCCAGTATGTTTTCCCCTCTTGTGGGAGTGGTAACAAGTTGTTCCATAGCATTTGAGTTTATAAATTCTAGGAACCTTTGGACTAGGGTGTTGGAGCTAGAGTAATGCTCCCAGTCTATGTTTGGGTAGTTGAAGTCGCCCAATATAATGGTGCTTGGAGAGACCTTCATATTTTCCAGTGTTCTCAGAAAGGCCGAGTGGGGTTCCTGGGTTTGGGAGGGTGGTCTGTAGCAGGCTATAAACTCGAAGGCAGTTTTACCCACTGTTAGTTGCACATGGATAGTCTCTGATGCTTCGTGCTTTGCCACCAACCTGGAGGTGTGGGTATCTTTGATGAATATCGATACTCCCTCCTTTTGTGGTTCGGTCCAAGTTTTGGGGCCAAAAAGCATGGTATGAGGTATAACCTGGTAGTGCTGGGGTGCTCTCGGGAGCCCTGAACCAGGTTTCTGTTACTGCACAGATATCGTTGTTCTCCATGCTAAGGAGAGTTTCGAGTGCGTGCATCTTGAGGTTTAGACTTCTGGCGTTGAGTAGCATTACTCTTAGTTTCTTATCCCTTGTGATACCTATGGAGGTGGGTTTGTCTTTTGAGCCTTGCCTTAAAAAGGCACTATGGGGGTAGCAAGAGCCTTTGCCAATATCCGAAAGCCCAGGGGTGACAGGTGCAAGCCATCCCTAGCGAAGCATCGTGGCTTGTCGAGCATATCATCCCAAGCTGACAGGCATTGGATCCCCTTTAAATGACACCAGTACTTAAGCCAATTGTTGAAATTGATCATCTTGTCTTCATATTGTGGCATCATTCTTGGTGAGGGTAAGATGCTACTCAAGGTCAGGGTCATACCGCCTGGGCTACATGCTCAGAGAGCTCCTTTATGTCTCTTTTCATGTAGTCCAGGGAGGTACGTCTCAGGTCATTCACACCAGCATGGACAATGACTGAGTCATATTTGTACTTGCCTTGGAGTGACCTGAGTGCTTGTGTTATGTGGCGGATCCTAGCGCCCGACAGGCTGCTCACCATGACCCTCTCCTTGTTCAGCCTGGTGAGCGGGACGTCAGTGTGCCTGACAATAGAGTCACCTATTACAAGTGTATCAGGTGTGTTGTTTAGTCTTAAGGGCTGTGACTGTTTGGCACACTGGCTTTGTGAGATATGTGTTGCATGTGTTTTGTTTTGGGGTAGCGGTTGCTTGGGTGTCTGCTTTGGAGGTCTCTGCTGCTTAGGCATATCTTTATTTAGAGCCTCCGAGTATGTTTTTGTGTGATTATGTGTTTGGTTTGCTGTTGTGGTAGGTCTATGTGAGACTGGAATTGTAGTGAGTGTGGTTTCCTTCTCTTCCTGACTGGTTATGCCAGTACTGAGTTAAGAGAGCTTAGCCTCCAAGTTTGGCTATATGGTTGCATCTCTCACATGTGTTGGAATTTGTTGGGAGGAGGAGAGGGTTGTCTGTGTACATGAGGCAGTTGTAACATTGCCTCAAGATTCCCAGATTCACCAGCTGGACCGGATAGGAGACTGACAACTGACCTTTGGACATGCTAGAATAATATTGGGAATTCCTTAATAATTGAAAACAAGGGCCAGTGGGGAGTGAGGGTGTAGTGCTTTTAATTTTTAGTGCTGACTTATATAATTGCTTTAGCGAGCAAGTGCCAGGTAACTTAAGTGCAATGTGTTACAGGTAACTTAAATGCAAAAATGACAAACAGTAACTTTCTTTCAAGTGAAACAAGGAAATAAGTACAGTAAGCAATGCAGATATCACTAGTGAGCCACAGAAGTGCTGAGAAGCCGCGTATTAGGTGGAATTAGCATTCCAGGGAAATAACAAGCAAACAAACAACAAGCATATAAACAAAGCTAGATTCAGCAGGCCTGGATCTAGTCTATGCTACAGCAAACAAGGTGTACCAATTTCAGTAAGATACAGTTCAAATATTCAGGCACTATAAACCTTTAACCAGAAATTCCCAGCTCAGAAGGGCAGAGTCCAGCCTCTTCTCCCACAAGAGTGCAGACCACGAACCTTCTTAATGTAAAATAACTGGCCTGAAGCCCAAGTGCTTAAACCAGAACTAATACACTTTAAGAATAACAGACACTGGGCTCTCAATCAGCAGTTCCAAACTTAGAAGGATGAAAGCTACCTGTCCTGCCACCACAGTGCATGCCACAAACCTTCCTAATGTAAAACAACTGGTCTGAAGCCCAAGTGCTTAATCCAAAAGACTTAGAATGATAGCTACACTTTAATCAAGTTTCTACCAAGCAGTAATAAATACAATTGAATACTTTAGAGAATGCCTGGATTAGTGCTCAAGTTACACAAACAAAGCTAGATCCAGCAGGCCCGAATCCAGTCTATGCCACAGCAAACAAGGCACACCAACTTCAGTAAGAAGCAGTTCAGATATGCATGCACTATAAGCCTTTAACCAGAAATTCCCAGCTCAGAAGGGCAGAGTCCAGCCTCTCCTCCCACAAGAGTGCAGACCACGAACCCTCTTAATGTAAAATAACTGGCCTGAAAGCCCAAGTGCTTAAACCAGAATTAATTCACTTTTAGAATAACAGACACTGAGCCCTCAATCAGCAGTTCCCAACCTAGAAGGATGTAAGCTACCTGTTCTGCCACTACAGTGCAGACCACAAACCCTCCCAGTGCAAAACAACTGGTCCGAAGCCCAAGTTTTTAAACCAAAAGGCTTAGAATGAGTTACACCAAGCAGTAATAAATACAATTGAGTACTTTTAAGATGATGCAAAAGTAAAATAAAGTAGGTAGAAACACAAGTACAGTAAAAGCAGATCTTTTGTTGGAAAAATTTGGGAAGAAAACCAGCAGATTGATAGATCGGTTTAGTGACGTCTCTGAAGCCAACTTAAAAATTAAAGATGAGTTTTTCAATAAAGGTACCCAATCCTTATGGAAAAATAAGGTAAGGGGGGTTGCAAGACAGGGCCTGTAGTTCTGATACTCTCTGTGCTGACATGACTGCCACCAGAAACAATGTTTTCCAGGCCAGAAACTTGACGTCCACCTTGGCTGCAGATTCAACAGATTTTAGCATAACAGTAATATCCCAAGGAGAAGTGATATCCTTAAGGGGGATCTAAGTAAGAAAATACCCCTTAAGAAAGCCATGGAGAATCTAAAAGAAGTGAAGGACAACTGATTTTTCCCCCAATAAGAAATTTTGAAATGGCAGTTAGCTGTACTTTTATAGTTAAATAACTGTCCCAGTTGTGAAAAATGGAAGCCAATAAAGTCTAAAACAGCTGGAAAAGGAGCTGAGAAAGGGTCCAAATTCTGTGAGAGGCCCATATAGAAAATCTTTCAATTTGCTTCTGAAAACCTTCCTGGAATTACATAAGAATGAGGCTTACTGAGGAAGAAAGCCCGGACTGACTAGCAATCACTGGAAGTGGAGAAACCGAGTTGTCAATCTAATGGTTTGGAATTCCAGATGGGTGAGAGAGAATATTTGGATTAGGGTCCAGTATCCTAGAAGTATGCACCAAATGAGAACACAGAAAGGTAAACCATACCTGCTAATGCCAGCAAGGAGCAATGAGGATTACTGTGATCCTCCTCTCTAATGCTTTCTGTAAAAGGTTTGGGATAACAGGAGCAGGAGGAAAGGCATACAGATGTCCAGGGTGCCAAATGTGAGTCAGATCATCCCTAGATGAGAGAGGAGGACAGAGAAAGAGGACAGAACAGCCTCTGGTTATAATCTTCTCCATCCAAGTATCTTCACTGATAGATGTCTAGACTTTGTGCTGCAAAGACAAGCACCTCCCTTCGACTGCCTCCACAGAGCAGCAGTCAGACAACCCTTCAGGAGTAGAGATAGGGCCTCTTGGGGAATGGACTCTGGGAGCCTTGGCTTTGTGGACCTCCTCTGCCATGGGGGCAATGTGAACCATTAGAATTCCCCCATCTGCCATAGAGGGTGGTCTATTTCCAGAAGTGTCAGAAGAGAACCCTTGGGATGTCCAGAATCACAGTTTCTTACCTTCCTTCTGGTTGCCAGAGAAAGACCTCTGACGGGTAGAAAACTACATTCCTATATCAGAAGGAGTTTTCCCATCCTGCTCACTCATGGGAAGGGTGTTCTTGACTTTTGGTATGAAAAATGTTGACCTATCAAAAGAAGAATTCACAAAGGATGTCTTGACGTTTTCTGCAAAGTCCTTCAAGCACATCCATGCATGTCTTCTTATAGTAATGCCTGTACCTGTGGATCTCAAATCACCTTAATTTGCACTGGAGATCAGATCCATCAAGGTGTTGGAAAGGGACTGTAGGGTGGTCAACTGTGAGTCTACTGTTTTCTTCTCCTCTGTTGATATGGACCCTAAGAAATGTTTGAACACCTCCTTTGTCAAATCTCTTTGAAATCTTGTCATGTGTGCCAAGTAGTTCAGTGTCCTCAATGCAAAGATAGCTGAAGTATAAACTCAGTTTCCAAACCTGTCCCCTGTCACGGGGCTAGACAGATGAGCTCTTCTTGGCCAGATCTTTTCTCATGACTGACACCACTACCATGGAATGAACACCCGGATACTTACTCCAATGAGGTTGATATTTGGTTGAGACTAAAAACCTCTGGCTTGTGTGTGATGGGTTCAGCCACATCTGGTTCCATGGCCACTTCAATATCAAGTCAACCATCTTGTCCGCAGGAGGAACCACCCAAGAAGTTGCTATCCTGGACCCAAAGGTCTTGAGAAACACTGACTCCTCCTGGAAAGGTGCTTCAGAGGACCATTCACCTTTCTGTCTCAACAGCTCAAGAATCTCCCTGAATGAGACATCCTCAGACAGTGATCTGGGAGACCCCTCCACTTCATCAAAGTCAGTGTCTTCAACCAATGATTCCTGTGGGGAGTCCACATACCTCCTCTTGCACAAATGCTTCCAAAGCACCTCTTCAGTGGGATTCTCTGTGAGGACTCAGACAATGACTGGAAGTCCTGGATATGAACTGTCATAATGCGTGACAAGACTGGCTGTCCTAAAGGCTTAGGAAGTGCAGGATCAGGACCCAAGGATTTCCAGTGGGGGATGAATTTAGCCAAATAGGTAAGAGAAGTCCATTCACCAGAAAGGGATAGCACTCTTTGCTGACGGCATTGAAATCAGAAGCCAAGGGGGAACCCAGAACAACCTCAGAAGGAAAAAAAGCATCCAATCCAGGTTGGTCCTGGCACCTGATCTGGCCAGGCACCAAAGTCAATACCAGAGTTGAGCTATCTAGCACTAAAGCTCTGAGAGGAAGGGTTGGCTCCACAAACTTCTGAGTCAATCTTCTATCCCCAGATTCAGTGCCAATGATTTGGCTGTGAGATCCTATGAGATCCATGACATTCAGAGCTAGTCAATCAGAGATATTGCTGGAGTGGGAAATGACCAAGTCTTCAGACCCAACGAGGACCACCCTTGTGTGAAACTCAGACCCACAGGTCCTGAAGCTGGAGGGTGGATTGGGGTAGGAGTGACTACAGGAAGAGTGGAAGGACTGAAGCTAGTGGGTCTGACAGGGATTGGAACCAGGAGAACCCCCAACTGAATTTTGGGTTCTAAGGAACTTCCTCATCATCCTATCCATCTCTGCTTCTGAAAAGGTTCTGGTAGATCAGACTGATCTGATGGACAAAGAGGTGGAAAGAGATCTGGAGAAGTGATGCACCAGCCCTTCTTGGAGGAAGTTGAAGCACAATCTACAACAGACCGACTGGGCTTCACCAGAGGTGAAGTATGGGATCCAGTAACTATCAGATCAGGCAGAGGTGCCAGATCTAAGTCTCAGAAGTTTTGTAGCCAGAGCTGAAGAAGCAACTGAAGAGGAAGAGCAGTCAGGGGAATGCTTCTTAAACTTTCTGACTTTTTCGCTGAATGTTTCACCACTCTTCTCCCCTTTATATCTATCAGAGGGCTTATTGGTAGACTGGGTGGAAAAAGAAGAATAAAAAAGAGTTTGGGATGATTCTCCAGTGGGGAGAAGTTCCATCAAGATCTACTTCTTCCAACTTTTAGCAATGGCTGTTTGGCCAAAGGCAGTGCAAACCAAGAAGTGTTCATCAAGATGGGCTGCAACCAGACTATATACACATTTGGAACCCACATCTGAATTAGGGATTTTGTGGCCACAGACCAAACATTTCTTGAAATCAAGGAGTTTCTCCACCCTGTAGGTAAAGGAACAAACTACAATAAGAGAAATGAAAGCAAAACAATACTAAAATATTGCCCTAAAAACTCAAAAGGAGAAAATAATCTCCAAAACTGTACACCAATACTATATAGAAGAGAATGCCAATAGTGCAAAGAAAAGACAAGTAAAACTTTTTTAAAGCAGGAAAGAGGACTACAGCAAAAAAGATTATAGATAGGCAAAGGCTAGATAGAAAAATTTTCAGAATATATAAAAGGTTAAATCACTTAATTGAGGCGAGCCTGAGGAAAGGCAACCACATCTGTTCAAATGAGCAGCAAACAAGATCTGACATAATGTTGGGGACAGTAAAGGATTATGGGTAAGGGCAGGATCCTGAGCATTGGATCCAAAGTCTAGAGTGGCCAAAACTGGATCTGAAGTTTGATCCCAAGCCCCATCAGTTGAGGAACAGATGGAAGGGACAACATCATACTAACTGTTTCTAGTTGTCTCAATGGAAGAAAGGATTAATACGCCACCACATTTATATACTTCTGTATTAGCTTCATGAGCAGATCAACCTCTTCAAACTTTTTCGGAACTCTTATAACATTATGTAATATAATGATGCAAAAAAATTTTTTTCTCACATCAACTAAATTATACAAGGCATGAAAGAAATTGTTACATTTTAAACAGAAATTCAGATAGTATACATCATAATTACCAGTCATTATCTTTATCAAGAAAAATTATAATGGTATGAAGGACTAGAGTTTTTGAAAGTTTTTATAGCACCTCAGAAAATATACCACTGTTACAGGCTCAGCAGGTATCACACTCATCTGGTGATGCTGGGTAGTTTTTTTTAAACAAACTTTATTTTTATTTATTTATTCATTCATTCATTTTTGTTAACTGGGTAAGTGAGGTCTCCATCTGAGATTTTAGTGTTCACTGCAGTTCCCAAAAGCAAGAAAAAACTTGAAAGAGAATTCCTCACAGAAATTAGACTACTCTGTGTTTAAGTAGCTAGGAGCCAATCATCAAGCTAAAGAAAAGATTTCATCCTTTGTTACTTATGGTGAACTGCAATTATAGACACAAAGTACTCCTGCAGTGCCTTCCACACATTTAGTCCACCAACAGCACAGACTGCAACCAAAGGTGGGCGTGTTTAGATTTACATTAGCAATAAACATACCTCCAGACTGGTTAAACAGGATGGTACCATGGAACTCACCTACGTGCAAGTCACCATAGATTAGATTCCTCAATATATCATGGGTAGCTATGGGTCACCATCTGGTGCCCCTAGAGTCTCATGAGTCTTAATTTAAGCCTATTGAAAGTGCACACCATCATCCAAACACCTTATTCATGGGTGACTAACTACCCCTTTATAGACAGGGAACCTCAGACTCACAGCACAGTGCTTCATGGACTTTATTAACACAACCACCCTGGAAAAGATAATGCAAACTCCAACTATAGGATCAAACATACTGGTTCTGGTGCTCACCAACATGGGAGAACTGTTTTATCCCAGAGGAGTGTGACAGGAGGTCTGACTGGGGTCCAGTATCTAAGGAGGATAAAGAAGATGAAACCAAAGGAAAATAAACCAGCTTGGCGAGGCCAGAAGGGGGCAATGAGGATAGCTCTTCAACTGGCTGGCTTTCTGTAAACATTTTGGAATTAGAGGTACTGAAGGATAAGCATAAAAGAGACCCAAGGGTCAAACATGGATTAGAGCATCTCTGGGTGTACCTGCTGCATTTGTTGTTGTGAGGAGAGGCAAAAGGGTTGCAGCAAAGTTAGCCCCGATGACAGAAAATTATCTCAGCCACTGATTGTGAGAGGACTCATGAGATATCAGAATGGACCTGCTGAGTTTGTCTCTAGTATGCTGGATTTCCCCAGGATAACACTAAAAAGTGGTTGGAAGATACTGCTTATTGCCACACTACCACAGCTTCAAGACAAAGTGTGTAAGATAGAGTTCCACCTTGTTGGTCGATATACCAGACCACAGACATGTTGGTATGAATCTCAATGGTTGCTAGAGGGAGAACATCTTGAAAATCCTGCAACACCAGAAGGACTGTTCTCATCTCTAGAACAATGATGTGTGAATTGGTCTCTTGGGTGGACCACATGTCTTGGACTATCCTTCCCATAAATGCCGCCCTCACCCCAGTTATGATGTGTCCATGGTTACTGTGGCTAAAGGGGAAGACAGAACAAAGGGGCAACTTATGAGAGTCTCAATCAAATGATCTACCATTGAAGATGGTCTCTGCATTCCTGAGTGAGTCTGCGTGGATAAGAAAGAGGTTGTTGAAGAATAGACCACTGAACAACTAGAGCTTGTTGAGAAACATGCATATTGTAACATGCTAAAAGGAATGCTACTATAGATACTGCCATGGACCTCACAGCCTAAAGAAGTAGCCTGGCAGGAGGAGCAGGATGAGAAATGATTTCTTGAACCTGGGAGTGGACTATGGTCACACCATGCAGGGGGAAAGAAGCAGTCTGATTTATAGTATTCAGATGAGCACTGATGAACCGGTAGTAGCTTTGATTTGGGCATGTTAAATATAATGCCTAAAGATTGGCAAATTTGGAGCAAATAGTCCCTGGTCTGTTCTTTGAGATGCTTGGTCAGAGCAGTAAAGAACCAATTGTCTAAGCATTGAAACACCTGGAATCCTTGCAGTCCCAAGTGAGCTGCACCCCTGCAATCGATTTGTGAGTCCAAAGGGCAGGGCACTGAACTGATAGTGACTGGCTCCCAGCCAAAAGTGCAAGTATCTTCTGGATCATCTGTCTATTCTGATGAGATAGTATGCATATTGAAGACAGATTGAACATATCCAATCATCCTTGTGTAAAAGAGGTAAGATGGACTGAACCATGACCATTCTGAACTTTGACTTTGTCACATATTGGTTCAGGTTGCTTAGATCCAAAATTAGTCTCAGATCTTGTCTTTTTGCACACTAAAAAGAGCCTTGATTACGTTCGAAATCCTGTCTGGTCTGGTTGGACCTCCTCAATGACTCTTTTTGTCTAACAGCTTTGGAATTTCTTTAACTGCAGCTTCTCTCTGACTGCATAGAATGTCAGGAAGCTTGTTTCTCTTGGGAGCAGGTGTTTGAAAAAATAGTATAAAGTAATCTCTGGATATTATGTTTAACCCCCAATACTCTTTTGCTATAGTAGCCCAGGTACAAGGACAAATGTCCCCTGACTGCCTCCAGAGGCAAGCAGCTAGGCAGTCATTCATGGGCGCTGAAAAGATCTATCCAGAAATGAATCTCAGAAGATCTGATTTTGCAGACCTCCTCTGCCATGAGGCTATCATCTTCCATTGAAACTTCTTCCTCTTCGTCTAAGGAAGTTACCTTCATGTGAATCCTGGAAGGATCCCTGGGATTTATAGAACCACATTTTCTTGCCTCCTCTTTGATTCCTTGAGAAGGATCCTTGAGGGGTAAAAAAGTGAATCCCTATGGCAGACAGAGTCTTTCCTTCCTATTCACTGTGATAAAGCATTTCTTTCACAGAGGGGCAAACTAAGAAGTTCCATCAAAGGGAGCATTGGTGAAAGAAGACGTAAATTTCTCCACAAAATCACATAGCTGCATCCAGGCAAGTCTCCTTACAGCAATGCTAGAACCGTTGACCCATTAGCTACCTTCTGCAGTGTGCAAAATTAGCCTAATAGATACATTTGATATAGATAAAACAGTGGGCAGCTGCAAGGATGATGCCTTCCAATCCCCTGGAGACATGGACCCTGAGACAGAGACTTTGAGAGTTCCTTAGTCAAATTCCTCTGTAGACTTGTAAAGTGTGCCAAATAGTTCAGGAAAAACAAGGAAAAGGTCACTGATGCAAATACATGCTTTCAAAACCTGTCCAGTGCCCTAGACTCTCTGTTAAGGGAGTGGGCCGAGGAGCTCTGTTCTGCGAGCTCCTTCTTGGTGGCTTCCACCACAACCATTGCATCAAAAGGGACATCTTTGCTCCAAGGGGCTCTATCTTTCAGAGGCACTAAAATTCTGTCTGGTTGACAAGTGAAAGGTTTAACAGAGACCGGTTCCTTCTGTGCCTGGTGACAGACTAGGTCTTTATAATTATTGGGTAGGGGAGTCACCCAAGACATCAATGGGCTAGAACCAAAAGCTTCCAAGAATACTGACTCCTCAGGGGATGGGTTATCTGATGACCAACAACCTTTTTGTTTAAGGATTTCCAAAATGTCTCCAAAAGAGACATCATCAGGTGGTGATCTGTGGGACATTTCACCTTCATCGAAGTCAGTATCTTCGGTGAGTGATTCCATAGGGGATTCTATGCGACTCCTTTTGCACATTCTGTTTCAGTAAGCCTCATCAGTGGGATGTTCTCAACAGATGTTCGAACAGGAGAAGGGCAGTTCATCTATGGGAACCATCTGGATGCTAACTGGTACTAGCTGTCCCTGTGGAGTAGGTCTAATGGGATCAGAGCTTGGAACCAAAGCAGACAAGCCATGACTCTAACCAGATCTGTGTCTCAAGGATGGAGCCAGAATCAAGCTATCGAATGCAGAGTCTCCAGGGGGCAAGGAAGGCTCTGAAAACATCAGAGTCGATCCCAGCTCCACGAATCCAGCACTAAAGCTTCGTACCTGAGATTCATCCTGATCCAAGGGAACAG
>NC_056732.1:1457765322-1457767822 GCF_019279795.1 Protopterus annectens
ATTTTATGACAAAACTGTGTATGATATGTTTCTAGCCATTACAAGTATAGAAAACATGAGGTTACTTTCAGGGGTTATTGATCTGGTTGAGGCTTCTCTGAGGGGTGCGACAAAAGACCATTAAGGAGTCTGAGGAGAAGAGACTTCACTAACAGGAGTTGCCAAAGCAGGGGGAACCAATCTTGTCTGGGCCCAAACAGGGCTATGAGGATAACCTTGGCCTTTCTCTGGTTGGCCAGCTAATGAAAAATCATGATTAGGGGAAATGGAGGAAATGCATTGATAGCTATGAAGACAATGAAGAATGGAAAGGCTGTTGGTCCAGATGACATACCTGTGGAAGTTTGGAGGTTTTTAGGAGAATTGGCAGAGGAATTTTAAACCAGATTGTTTAATGAACTCTTGGAAAGTGAGAGGATGCCTGAGAAGTGGAGAAAAAGTGTTTTGGTACCGATTTTTAAGAATAAGGGTGATGTGCAGAGTTGTAGTAACTACAGAGGGATAAAACTGATCAGTCACAGCATGAAATTTTAGGAAAGAGTAGTGGAAGCTAGGTTAAGAAGGGAGGTGATGATTAGTGATCAACAGCATGGTTTCATGCCAGGAAGGAATACTACAGATGCAATGTTTGCTCTTAGGGTGTTGATGGAGAAGTACAGAGAAGGTCAGAAGGAGTTGCATTGTGTCTTTGTGGACTTAGAGAAAGCATATGATAGAGGGCATAGAGAGGAGTTGTGGTATTGTATGAAGAAGTCGGGAGTAGCAGAGAAGAATGTAAGAATGGTACAGGATATGTACAAGGGTAGTGTGACAGTGGTGAGATCTACAGTGGGAGTGACAGATGCATTTAAGGTGGAGGTGGGATTACATCAGGGATCAGCTCTGAACCCTTTCTTATTTGCAGTGGTGATGGGCAAGTTGACAAACGAAATCAGACAGGAGTCCCCATGGACTATGATGTTTGCAGATGACATTGTGATATGTAGTGAGAGTAGGGAACAGGTGGAGGAGACCCTGGAGAGGTGGAGATATGCTCTAGAGAGGAGAGGAATGAAAGTCAGCAGGACTAAGACAGAATGTGTGTGCGAATGAGAGGGAGGATAGAGGAATGGTGAGGATGCAGGGAGTAGAGTTGGCGAAGGTGGATGAGTTTAAATACTTGGGATCAACAGTTCAGAGTAATGGCGAGTGTGGAAGAGAGATGAAGAAGAGAGTACAGGCAGGGTGGAGTGGGTGAAGAAGAGTGTCAGGAGTAATTTGTGACAGACAAGTACCAATAAGAGTGAAAGGGAAGGTCTACAAGAGGGTAGTGAGACCAGCTGTGTTGTATGGGTTGAAGACAGTGGCACTGACACAAAGGCAGGAATCAGAGCTGGATGTGGCAGAGTTAAAGATGTTAAGATTTGCATTGGGTGTGATGAGGGTAGACAGGATTAGGAATAAGTATATTAGAGGATCAGCCCAGGTTAGACGGTTTGGAGACAAAGCCAGAGAGGCGAGATTTTGTTGGTTTGGACATGTGCTGAGGAGGGATGCTGGGTATATTGGGAAAAGGATGCTAAGGATGAAGCTGCGAGGTAAGAGGAAAAGAGGAAGGCCTAAGGTTCATAGGTTCATAGGTTCATAGGTTGGTACTAGGCTATCAGCCCTAGGGCCTATACAAGCCTAGCCATAACAATTCCCTGGCTATTTCTTCCCACATTATTTACTGGATAAGGTTTATGGATGTGGTGAGAGAGGACATGCAGATGGTTGGTGTGACAGAGCAAGATGCAGAGGACAGGAAAAGATGGAAACAGATGATCCACTGAGGTGACCCCTAATGGGAACAGCTGAAAGAAAAAGAAGAAGAGGAAATGCATTGATTGTCGAAGGCTATAGTGCACTCCAGAATGTCTGCCCTTCTGTGGGAATCAGGGGAAAAAAGCTACTGAATTTGCTGTGCGTCAAAGAGGGTACAACATGGTTTCTCCAGAGGCAAAAGTTAGTGTTCAGCACTGACTGATGTAGGGACCACTCACATGGTATCAGTAACATTGAATGAGCTTGTTAGCTGAGCAACTGATGAGATGGCATGGTCCATTCCAGTACCCACAATTCCGCTCACAGATTCATACATTCATAGACAGCCTAAGGCCATTTAGTCTTACGAGCATTTACACCTTGATAGTACCCTCATTCAGGCTGTACCTCCATTCTCGAGGACAACTATACAAGTCAATCCTTGAGAAAATTTGTGAATATCTATCTAGTTGTCTAAGTTATGAGTAAAAGAAGACAGTGAGTCTCACTACTTAACATGCAAGAAAAGTTTACTACATAGGTCTGCGAAGGTCTGAGTTCTGTCCCTCCACCACATTTTATTTATATGTTGTTGAAGATTTAGCTCATTGGTTCTAGTATCGGTGGGACCACTGGATGTACCGAAAGGGCCAAAATAACCAGGTCTCTTAAGGCATTGCAAGCAAGACAGATCTCCCTTCACAATCGTATAAGACAG
>NC_056732.1:1458147822-1458180322 GCF_019279795.1 Protopterus annectens
TATGAACAGAGTGGGTCTATGATCAACACCAGCTATCCCTGTCCATGAGGGATATGGGTGCTAATCCAGGGACGAATTTGCAGTCTCCCATCCAATTATCTAGGTTGCATTTGAATATGGTCAGTAGAGTGCTGTTTTATGTGAATAGGAAGTCTATTCAAGAGAAGTGGCAGTCTCTGGGAGACATGTTTGTCTCTCCAGCATGCTCTGTTAATGTCACAAGCTTGTGCCATTTGACTTGCGGGTGTACAGCATTTCCACTAATGCAGGGTCGGAGACTGACCTATAGACCAGGCATAAGTTACCTCTCAGCAGTCTATAAGACACGGAATAAAGTGACTGGGCTTTTAGCCTGTCTGTGTAGGTCATGATTTGGAGTCATTGTATTTTATTAAAGAGAAACCTCTGAAGTCTTGCCAGCAGTTGCAGCTGTCTGGTGAGGTACATGCAAAAGGGTGCATTATACTCTTATTAGTGGTCTGATACGGGTCGAGTACAGTGGAGTTATAACATCCCTTAATCTGGATGCTATGTCCTTGCTTATGCGGTGTGTTACGTAGAGGGCTCTCCTTACCACTGTGGAAACTTGGTGGTCAAAGTTCATACTGCTATAAACATGTGTTCCCAAGTCTCGCACCACAAGGTTGGAACTCCTAGACTCAAACACCAACTGGCACTAAACTGGTTATGTCATTGTATCAAGCCTGGTTAACTTTCCTCTAAAATGTGTAAAATCTGTTAAGCAGCTTACTGTGCAATTTAATCCAGACTTTCACTCGAGATTAACTTTAACCTGTGGAACTTGTTTATCTTGTTTGCTTATGTAATCACTGTAAATATGCTATTTGTAATATGTTATGTTGGATCTGTTTACCTTGGAGCTTTTCTCCCCGGGCCTCCGCTGAAAATGGACATACATCCAGTCGGACTATCCCGGTCAACAAATGTAAAATAAAAAATAAAAAATTAAATATTATTTGGTCCCATCGAGGTCGTGCTTTTGGCCTTGGCAAGTACCGAGATTACCAGTTCTCTAGAGATACTAGGCAGATGGCTCGTGTCAGGTATGCTTTTGGATATGGTAAGTGGGGACATGGGGTGAAGTTTGTACTGAATCTGTCAGCTAGCAAGTTGGCAATATCTTCCAGTGTAGTATGAGTGATCCCATCTACAACCAGTTCAGCACATAGCTGGACATTCTCTTATAGACTTCAGACATAGTTAAAGAATGCCTTATGGTTATCCTTGGCTAGGGATGCGATTTTAGTTTCATAATTTGCTTTAGAAGACTACATGATTTCTGATTTTCTTGCTTAGACTTAGGAGGGAACTCTTCCTCTGCAGAGTGATATCCCTCTTGCTTTTGGACAACAGTTTCTTCCTCTTGTTATATAATCTGTTTATGCTTGAAGTCCACTATGGTGACATGTTTTTACGGGAAGACCTGGTTTTGATCCGGTCAGCTACAGCATAGTTTATACAGTCACTTAAGGGTTTGTACAGGTCACCTGCATACACTTCTGTATAGTGATCATTGACATCTGCGATTGCAGATGGTATGAACCTTTTTATACTATCATTTAGTAGGCTGTAGCTAGCTTTGGTAAATTTTTTTATAATTTTTTTTCCTGTGAGGGTGTCAGTTTCCTTAGTTCCTTCAAACAAGACTGATTCATGGTCTGACCTAACCAGGGAGGGCTTCATGCATGGGGAAATACAATGACCCCATGTTGATGAGTACTATGTCCATAACATTAGAGCCCCTAGTTCCAGTGCATTTGTGTTAAAGTCCAAGAAGCCCTGGGCGAGTGTGTTTTTGCTCGTGCATGTCCCCCAGTCTATGGAAGGATAGTCAAAATCTCCCATAACTAAGGTGTTGGGCTAAATCGAGGTAAGAAGTGTGCATAACCTGGTTCATGGTGGGAGATCTATAGCTAGCAATGTTGTGGTATGGTAATATATCAACAGTTAATTGGGTATGGAGTAGTTTGAAAGAGTCATGCAATTTGACCGGTCTTGAAGTGTATTTGGTTTTAATGAATATGGATATACCTCCAACTTTTGTTCCTTCACATTCATCTTAAGGTCTGAACATGTGGAAGGCACAGCCGGGGTGCTCTCAGCAGCCATGAACTTTGTCTTGGTAACTGTACAGATATCAGCATCCTCTAAGGTAAGGAGTGCTTCGGGGAGTGCAGTTTTGTGTTTAAACTCCTAGCATTAACCAGCACAACCCTGAGTTTGTCTTCATTAGATTTTGTTACATTGGAAAATATATTGTTTTGACATTGCCTAAAAAAGACACTATAGCGGAAGAAAGGGCCTTTGCCAGTACCCAAAAGACTACGGGGACAGGTGCAGTCCAACTCTAGCAAAGCAGCAAGGTCCTTCTACCATATACGCTCAGGCTGACAGATTGAATTCCTAAAGAACCCCAGAATGAACGTCTATCCTTGGGGATCAGTCCTGGTCCAGTTTAGCTTTTTTGCAACAATATTCTACCCTGATGGAAGGTAAGTAGTCTGCAGGGATAGATTGTGCTAATTCCCATGCTACCACAGTACATAAACAAAGAGGGTAGGATCTAAATCCTTCCTCTTGATTATGTACCACTTCACTGTGTAACTGAATGTGATTACTAGAAGTGGGTCTGGAACCCAAAGATGATTTAGAGATTTGAAAGCATTTATAAGAGCCATCATTTCTTGTTCTGCTTGTTTTACAGACCTTGAACTTTCACCTCATTGGACATAGCTCCACATTCAAAGTCTGAGACATCTGTGGTTACAGACTGAGTGGGGGTTGTATGAGAAAGATGAAGTAACTCCATTTTCACAAATTCCAGAAGTGGAATCTAAAATTATAGAGGGTACGGGTCTTGGTTCTAAACTGATTTGTGGAGCCATTGAGTTTTCCTCATGTGACGCCTGGCCAAAGTAATTGTGAGAATTGCAAAGGGTATGAAACCCATAATCCTGAGATATTCTTCAGTAGATGTCAGAGAATAGTTGGAGAATATCAGAAATTGTTTCTTGTAAAATTATTTGTCCTAAGAAAGAAAATCCATCATGAGGATTTTTTTTCTTAGAGACATCGCAAAAACACTACCTGTAAGATGGAATTAGAGAAGATTTCTTTATGTTCACTTGAAATCCTAGGTTGAAAAATGGTTCTTTACTCATTCCAAATATTCCTGACAACCAAAACAATCTGCAAAAATAAAGCAGTCATCCAAATACACAAAAATGTGAATGCCCTGCAACCTGCAATGGGCTGTTATAGGAGCCAGGCTTTTTGTAAAATGGATGTGAAGTCAAGCCAAATGGTAAAGCAGAAAATACAAAATGCAACAGAGACTGAAGGAAAAGCATTCTGAATTTTCAGATTTTGATGTGAAAGCTTAGAAAAGAAAGGTCCAGGGCAGGTCTACAAGTTACCTATTTCCTTGGCACCAGAAAAAAAAATCTTGAATAGAACCCTGTCTTTGATTTGGGGAAGCAGATTCTATAAGTCCTTGAATTGCATTTAGATTTAGGATAGGAAGAAACAGTTAGTTATGTACTCACATTAACGATCGATGTATGTGGTCCATCTCGCCTACATTCTTTACTCATGGGTTCGGAGCCGAGAATTGGCTCCGATTCGGCCAACTATTTCTCTAGCACAAAGTCTCTAATTGCCTGGGCTAACCCGGTATCCCAAGATGCACCTCGCCCTAGCCCCAGATCTTGTTTGCAACCATACCAGTCAAAACCCATACATGACCAACACTGGAAGGAATTCCAGCCAAAGAAAGAAAAAGCAACTGACCTTAAAGGGTTCACAGCCAATATTCCTCCAAATCCTCTAGGAAGGGGGCAGGTGGGAGGGTACATAAGAATGTAGGTGAGATGGACCACATACATCGATCATTATGGTGAGTACATAACTAACTGATGTTATGTGGTCCTATCTTGCCTCCATTCTTTACTCATGGGACAGTGTCCCCAGCACCTTTATCCTGGGAGGCTCATAGAAAGATACTCCTGAGAACCGTGGAACCAAAGGAAGCCCGGCCCCTAGAAGCCACATCCAGCTTGTAATGAGTGATAAAGGTGTGAGGAGAGACCCAGGTGGCCGCAGCACAAATATCATCCAGTGAAAGCCTGGAATGGAAAGCTATCGATGTAGACATTGCCCTGGTAGAGTGAACTCTGACGGGAAAAGGTAAACTTCTGCCTGCCGCCGAGTAGATGAAGGAAATACGATCTTTAATCCATTTAGAAATTGTGCACTTGGAAACAGGACAAACTGCTCTGTTCTCTGAAAAGGACACAAACAGTTGATCAGACTTCCTAACCTGTTTAGTCCTGTGTAAATAGAACCTCAATTGCCTGTGCACATCCAACTGATGGAACCTGAACTCTGCTTTATTGGAAAAATTTGGAAAGAACACTGGTAACTCGATAGATTAATGGAGATTAACAGTGGATGACACCTTTGGAAGGAAGGATGGGTTAAGTCTCAGGGAAACTCTGTCCTTATGAAAGGTCAAATACAGAGGTTTAATGGACAGAGCTTGAAGTTCTGATACTCTTCTGGCAGATGTAATGGCTATTAGGAATGCCGTTTTCCAAGATAAAAATTTCAATTCACAGGTGGCAGCCGGTTCAAAGGGTGGTGAAGTGATGGCTTGTAGCACAAGGTTTAGATCCCATGGCATGACAGGCTCTGACACAGGAGGGCGAAGTAGCCAAGTGCCTTTCAAGAAGGCCTTGCAGAGTTTATGGCCCATAAGAGAGGGCTCGTAAGATGTATGGAAATTGGAGATTGCAGCCAATTGCACTTTAATGGTAGCGGGCGCAGAGCCCTGATGGAAAAACATGGCTAAAAAATCTAAAACCAATGGAACTGGGGCTGTGAAGGGGTCCAAACCTTGGGCCTGAGCCCAAATGGAGAATCGCTTCCATTTGCTGGAATAAATCTTTCTGGTAGAAGACTTATGAGATGAAGACAAGATGTGTACCACCTCAAGAGAAAAAGAATGCCATCTAACTAGTGACAGAAGTGGAGCAGCCAGGCTGTCAGCCTGAGGGTTCACAGGGATGGATGGAGCTGGCCTGACATGTGAATCAGGAGGTCTGGCACTGGGTCCAGAGTCCAAGGACCGTCCACTGCGTACTGCTGAAGAAAGGGGAACCATACTTGTCGAGGCCAGTGTGTAGCAATAAGAATCATCCTGCTTCCCAAGGATATGGCTTTCTGAATCACTCTTGGTAACAGAGGAAATGGAGGGAAAGCGTAGACCAGACCGGGAGGCCAATCATGGGCTAGAGCGTCCCTGGGTGACTCCCCCTGTGGGGGGATCAGTGTGAAGTACTCACTGCATTTGGCATTGAGGGGACTGGCAAAGAGGTCGCAGCACTGCTGACCCCACCTGTTGAAAATTTGAACCGTCACTTGGTTGTTCAGGGACCACTCGTAAGGCATCAGAATAGCTCTGCTCAGCCTGTCCGCTATCACATTGGACTTTCCCGGAATGTGCGTTACCACTAGGAACTGTTGGGAAGAAACTGCCCAATGCCATGCTCGCATGGCCTCTCTGTAGACGGGATAAGACTTGGTTCCCCCTTGCTTGTTCAGGTACCACACTACGGACATGTTGTCCGAGTGAATCGCAATCGTTCCCACAGGAAGAGAGTCTTGGAGTGCTCGCAATGCTAGAAACACCGCTCTCATCTCCAGAACATTGATGTGCAGATGTACCTCGTGATCTTGCCACGTGCCTTGGACCATCCTGCCAAGATAATGCCCCCCCCACCCCATCTGGGAGGCGTCCGTGGTCACCGAGGCCACTGGAGACATAGGAATCAAGCTCCTCCCTTTGTCCAGATTGGCAGAATGTAGCCAACAGCGGAGATCCTGTTTGCACTGTTCCGTGAGAAGTATCAAGTGGGAAAGAGGAAGTTTCTGAAATGACCATTAGGCGGAAAGGAGCCATTGCAGAATCCGCATATGTAACCTGGCCAGAGGCACCAGCATGATGGTGGCAGCCATGGAGCCCAAAAGCTGGAGAACTAACCTGGCTTGAACTATTTTGAGGGGCAACGGTGCATGGATCTGAGACTGCAGCACTCTTATTCTCTCTTGTGGCAGAAAGGCTCGCATCTGAATAGAGTCTAGCTCTGCGCCTATAAAAATAACATGCTGTGAGGGCAGCAAGGCAGACTTTTCCCAGTTTATTAAAGTAATTCCTAATTGTTGACAGAGTGCTATGGTAGTCTCCCTGGCTTGAACGAGCAGATGCCTGGTGGGGGCGGTGAGAAGCCAGTCGTCCAGATACAGAAACACCTGGAATCCCTGATGTCTCAGGTGAGCTGTCACCACTGCCAAACACTTGGTGAACACCCTGGGGGCTGTGGTGAGACCAAAGGGCAGGGCATGAAACTGGAAGTGACTGGCTCCCAGCCAGAAGTGTAAGTGACTCCTGGATGCCTTGTCCATCTTGATGTGGTAGTAGGCATCCTTGAGATCGATGGAGCACATCCATACTCCTTTTTCCAGCAATGGAAAAATAGACTGAAGCGTGACCATCCGGAACTTGGACTTAGTAGTGATTCAGTCGACTGAGATCCAGAATGGGTCTCAGGTCCCCTGTTCTTTTCGGCACCAAAAAGAGTCTTGAGTAAGTTCCTGATCCGATATGGTCTGAGGGGACTGGTTGGATGACTCCTTTTTCTAGCAGCTTTGCAGCTTCTAGTGCTGCTTGATCCCGTTGACTGGGTTGGACGTCCGGGATTCTTCTGAATGGAGGGGGTGTTGATTAAAAGGGGATAGCGTAACCTCCGGTAACTATTCGAAGCACCCAACGATCCTAGGTGATGCTTTCCCAGGCTTCCAGATGCAACGAAATTCGGCCCCCGACTGGCTCTGGAACAGCATAGTCGGGCAATGCCTCAGGAATGGTGAAAGGAAGATCCGCAAAAGGAATCGCGGTCTCCCGAGTTGTGGGGGCCTCCTCTGCCTCTAGGATGGCGTCTTCCAGAATGATTTCCCCCTCCTCTTCCTCTGGAGGGGGACTCACCTTGAGCTGTAGGGAAAGGCCTCCGAGACTTCTTGAAGCACATTTTCCCCCCTCTCTGTCTGAGCCTTGGGGTAAGGCCTAGAGGGAAGAGAGAAATGGGCCCTATGGCAGATAGTGTCTTTCCATCCTGTTCGCATCTGGTGAGGGTGTCTTTCACTTTGGTCCCGAAGAGAGAGGACCCATCAAAGGGGGCGTCAGTGAAGGAAGACTTAAGGCGTCCGCGAAGTGACACAGGCACATCCAGGCTTGCCTTCTGAGAGCTACACCTGAGCTAGCTGCCCTACTCGCCCCTTCGGCCGTATAAGATATGAGCCTCATGGATGAGTTGACAGTGGAACCAAGGGTAGACAACTGGGCATTAACAGTCTGCGCTACCGCCTCAGGCATGTTACCCATCAGAGTATCTCCTAGCTCCTTAACGAGATCTCTTTGGAGCCGAGTGAAATGACAAAGGTAATTCAGCGACTGCAAGGTAAAGGTCGCCGAAGACAGGGTACGCTTCCCTTACTGGTCCATACTCCTGGAGTCCTTGTTAGGAGGACGAACGGAAGAAGAAGAAGCTTCCTGCTGAGTGGCTGCTGCCACCACCAAGGCATCTACCGAAACCCCTTTGGGTCAGGAACTCTTTCCCCGGGAGAGCAGAAAGGAATTTATTTGGATATCTGGGCACCGGTTCCACGGAATCAGGGTTCTCCCACACCCTTTGACAAATCAAATCCAGGAGTTCGAAGGGTGGAGACACCCAGGAGGCAGAGGGTTGAGCTCTGAAGGCCTTGAGGAATACCGACTCCTCCTCAAAGGGGGTCTTGGAAGGCCAGTTGCCTTTCTGCCTCAAAATCTCCAGGATGTCGGAGAAAGAGACATCATCGGAGGATGACTTGGGGGACCCCTCTGACTCCTCGAGGTCGGTATCAGAGTGAGGGACTCGTCCTGGGAGTCTATGTGCTTCCTCTTGCACAACTTCTTTCTAGGGGGCTCCTCAGGCACCGACTCTGAGGGGCCCTCAGAAAGTAGGGGACTGCTCAAGGGGGTATCCCCAGACCTTCGGGCTCCACCATCCATGGATAGGGGGGCGTCAGAGGCTCTAGCCGGGGTGTATGGGAATGGAGTGACCGATCCAGGTATGTGACTGACGATCTAGCCAGTGCGCTCCTCATGGTCTCGAAGGCAGGTCCCCCCGAATCCGAGGACCAACCCATCTCCAAGACCACGACCGGAGTCGAGATTCCCTGTACTGATGCATGGAGAGGGAGACTCAGAACCAACAGGAGTCCCGAGGTATCCCCCTTGGGTCTGACTGAGGAAACCCGAGTACCGAAACCAGAGGACAGAACCAACATGGTTGCAGCCGACGCCGGCTCCGATAGACTAACCTGGGGTATTGGAGCCGACACAAGGACATCACTCGGTGCGGAGCACTCCGGCTCCGACGACACATGGGTGCTCGGAGGTGGAATCATCGGTACCAGGACAGGGACTGGCTCTGGAGCCGACTGGGTCGGAGCCAAAAACAGTTTTGCTAACACCGGTGACTGCAGGAGCCTCTGGACCACCCTATCCACATCCAAATCAGACAGCCTAGAGGATTTGGAAGAAATAGAAAGAGATCGGGATCTCCTACCTGGAGACTCATGCCTGACACTGGGTGACCGGCTCCGAATAGGCTCCAATAATATTGGAGCCAAGGTCAACTCCAGTACAACAGATACCTCCTGTGGCCCCGAGGACAATGGAACCGAGGAGGTAGTATCCATAACCGAAACTTTCTCCTGCGGCCCTGAGGACAATGGAGCCGAGGAGGAAATATCCACTTTTGAAACCTTCTCCGATGGCACCGAAGAGGCAGACGGAGCCGGAGATCTTTTCTTGGCCTTAGCAGGCTTAGATTTAGCACTAGAAGATGAAGAAGAATCTAAGGCCTCCTCAAAGGAAGGCTTAATCAGACCCTTCAAAATCAGTTTATTTTTTCTTTCCTGCAGTACCCTAGGGCTAAACACATGGCAAAAACTGCAGGACTCTTGTAGGTGATAGCACCAAGACAATAAACACAGATGGAATGCCCATCTGTAATGGACATCTTGTAGCCACATTTGGTACACTTCTTAAACCTGGAGGGTTTATGTTCTTTCTGCTCTTTAGACATGATAACAACCGCACAACACTCAGCTGACAGAGACAACACAAGAGGAAGGCAGGAAAAAAACAAAACACACTAACGGCCAAGTAAACTCTAATTTAAATGTTTATTGGAGGGAAAACAACTGCCCACAGCTCAAAAAATAAGCACAAAAAATACAAGGGAACAACGCTGGAGAAGACTAGGTCCTCTAACTTAAACGGGCCTAGCCTGCGAAACGGAGGGATACCACAAAAAATCACAAAGCTCACAAGAACTAGTCAAAAATAGAAGAGTAGCTATTAAAATAGCTTTTGCAATACAACTGACTACTAAAATACTTAGAAAAGTATTTGAAAGGGGTACTTAGCCACAGCCAAGCGAGACTACGTCTTAACTCTACGAGCGGCAAACAAGATCTGGGGCTAGGGCAAGGTGCATCTTGGGATATCGGGTTAGCCCAGCCAATTAGAGACTTCGTGCTAGAGAAATAGTTGGCCGAGTTGGAGCCGATTCTCGGCTCTGAACCCATGAGTAAAGAATGGAGGCGAGATAGGACCACATAACATCAGAGGTTTGATTGTTAAGGATGCAAAGGAATACTTTGAAAGGGGGATCTGAGTACCATTGCCAGGTGTAGCCTTTTTGAAGAGTCTCAGAACCCAAATGTCTGCGGTTATCTGGTGCCACAGAGGGAAATGACAACCTTTTCTTTGGGAGAGCTTTACTGGAATGTCAGGGTGGGGAGGGGGGAAACATGCAGGAGCATATAGCTAGTCTGTTTTTTAGATAGTCCTTGGCTATAGGACGATTCTCCCTTCTTTTTTATTGCCATCTGAAATTTTGTTTACCTGTGCCTTGCAGTGCTAAAATTGTTTCTTTCTTTCTTACTTATGAAAGGAGCCTGAACTGGAAGAAATGCTTCTCTAATGCACATTGGCATGGAAAGTTGAAAAATATCTGAGTAACTCCCTGAATTAATTTTTCTCTTTTATCAAATCTTTTAAGAATGTCAGCAGAGGAAGGGTCAAATAATACCTGTGTGTGTGTGTGTGTGTGTGTGTGTGTGTGTGTGTGTGTGTGTGTGTGTGTGTGTGTGTGTGTCTGGGGGTATATTTAGGAACTCAGCTTGGATATCCTCTGGTAGATTCTCGGAAAGCAGTGAAGAAAATCTTCCCATCACTGACCCAATGGCAGCTGCTCAGAAAACAGCATTAACAGTGTAATAAGCATGCTCTGTTTCCTCTTTTATTACTCCAGGCTTTTCTGGTGTCCTTGGATCTGAAAGATGCTTACCTTCATATCCCTGGTCACCCTCTTTTCAGGATGTTTTTACATTTTTCTGTCTCTTCCTCTCATTTTTAGTTCTCTGCTTTGACCCTTGGCCTCTGTACTGCCCCAAGGGTACATACAAAATGCCTAGATCATGTTATTGCCTTCTGCAGGCTCCAAGGCATTCAGATTTTTCCTTATCTAGATGACCTGTTACTTCAGATGCATTTGCCCAGTCGATTGTTACAGGATCTGCAGTTCACCATCTCTCTTCTTCAAAGTCTGGAGTGTGCAGTCAACTTCCAAATGTCCATCCTGACACCCTCTTAGGATCATATGTGTCTGGGATGCAGGATTCAGATGGTGTCAATGCTGGCCTATCTTCTGCACCAGAGATACTGTTGTTGACAGCCTTCTTTCAGTCTCTTCTTCCTCTGACTGCCATGCCAGCCAGTGAGTTTCTTTGGGCCCTGGAATTCATGGCCTCTTCTATTCCAATGCTTCCTCTTGCCAGACTGCATATGTGAAGCTTCAGTGGTACCTCAAGTCAGTTTGGCTACAGCATTATCACCCTCTGTATTTCAGTGTACCTGTCCTTCCCTGTCTCAAAAAGGAATTTGACTGGTGAATTGAACAGTTCAATCATATTTATTTTATTTATTTCACATTTGTTTACCGGGATAGTCAGAATGGTTGAGAATCCCATTTTCAGCGGAGGACCCGGGAGAAAAGCTCCACAGAGAGTAATTCAGTAAATACAATTTACAAAATTCCACAGAGATTTGTACAGTAAGAAACGTTCCCGAATTAATAGAGTACAGTACAGACACAGAAAGGCAGATAAAGTAATGATCATAAAATAAATACACATTGTATAACCAAAACAATATGGTTGTTGGACAATTATACAGCTGCAAGGTTACATTCAACAATGGTTAATGCATTAATCACACATGAATGAGTAGAAGATAGGTAGTAGCTAATGACAGATTTATTAGAGGATTCAAGTACAGTATTGATCTGTTAAGGGAGGCTACCCAGTGTTGGAACAGTTACATAACCAAGAACTGTTTAAATGGGACCGAAGGAGTTTTCTGAAAGTAATCTCAGCACAGGCTGGCTCTTTCAGCCTCCACTCCCTTCTCAAGAACTATTTGCCAATGTCTCAGGCATGGGGTGAAGGGGGTATTCTTGGTCACCTGAAAGTTCAGGGTCTTTGATCTCCCCATCAGAAGTCAGACCATATCAACATCAAAAAGATGAGAGCTCTGCTTCTGGCCATTCAGGCTTTTCACCCCATGTTCTCTCCAGGCCCACTGAAGGTGCTCCCGGTGAGAGAGGAGCAAAGTGCATTGATTCCTGGCTGTTTATGGTTGGATAGTGAGTGTCTGTGCTTTACATTTCTGATTGTTCTGGTTGCTATTCAAGGCATCTACCAGGAAAGGGCTGCAAAAAGCCTACAGACCCTTGCATCATCTGGAACAAGACTGTGGATCACCAAGCAGGCTGTGGCCTGCTTCTCATCTTGGTGCTAAGGTTTTGCTTCTGGTGAGAGAAGAAGCAAAGGAGTATTGTATCCCAACAGAGTGAAGCTGTAGTGAGACCAGCATTAGTAGTAGCCATTCATGCATCTCTCCTCTTTTCATCATTCTTGACAAGCTAATTCTTTGTTTTCAGTAAGTACTGCTTGATTTGTTAACTTCAGAATATCTGCCTAAATACTTAATCCTTAAATTTTCAGGGCCTACATATTAGTTTCCCCTCATGAGTTTGGCAGCACTCTGTACAGACTCAGACACCTTGAGTGACATTTTTCCTTTAAAAGCATGATTGAAATTTCTCCAATACCTAGTTGTACACAGGACAACTAAGTTGCAGTGACAAGCACTGTCCCTGTTGTTGCAAACCAGATACTCCAGACACTGACTGATATTCTTACTCCAACAATCTAATTAATAAAAAAGGGTCTGTTGCCAGAGATATAAACTTCCCCACTGTCTCACTTACCAGCTTGGTGGATATGGGCATCCTGAGGCAATGCAGAAATTGCCTCGTGTTTGCTGATAACCAGTTAATTCTCAAACTGATATAGTATGTGAGAGATGTATTCACACAATGTCACTGGAGGAAAAGCTTTCACCTAAAAGTACTCCTAATATCAATAAGGTTGTCAGTAGTACACACTCTGCACCCATCACACACAATTCAAAGCAGACATACTGACCCACATATGCTGAGCCACTTAAATGTAACCTTCCTAAACCACAGAGACCTCCTAGACAAAGCACACACAACAAATACCCTCAGCAGCCTCAAATGTGCTCTTTCAAAACAACACCCACATTAACACCCAGAGCTACATGTGAAGGAGCCTCTACCTCTAAGCCCATAAGGCAAGCCACCACACAATTTAACATTCTAGTCATTGGAGAATCCATCTTGAGACACACTGATGTCCCTCTCACCACGATGAGTAAGGAGAAAGTTACGGTCAGTTGTTTATCAGGGGCTAGGATCCGCCACATTACACATGTACTCAGGTCACTGGACCACAAGTACAAATATGACTCAGTCATAGTCCATGTGGGAGTAAATGACCCAAGACGTACCTTCCTAGACTATAGGAAGACAGACATCATGGAGCTCTCGGAATATGTGTCTCAGGCTGTTATGAGCCTAGATCTGAGCAGCATTTTACCTTCTCCAAGAATGATGCCACGATATGAGCAAAAGAAGATTGACTTTAATAATTGGCTTAGTTTCTGTTGTCATTTAAGGGGTTGCAATTTTTGTCAGCATGGAAGGAGATGGTCAACAGACCATGCTGCTTTGCCAGGGATGGTCTGCACCTCTCCTCTCTAGGCTTTCAAATATTATCTAAAACATGGTCTTCCCGCATAGTGCTTTTTTTAGGCAATGCCAAACAAAGTGCTTCCAACACAGCAAATCAAAACCGAGAAAATCTAAAGGTATTACTGCCCAATACTAGGAGTCTAAACAAAAAACTCGACTTCCTAGAAGTTCTCTTCAGACTAGAGTATGCTGACATCTGTGTGGTCATGAGACATGGTTTAAAGCTACAGAGAGCACAGCAACAGTGCAAGGTTACACTGCCTTCCATACATTTAGACCAGCTACTTCACAGGCAGAGACTAAAGGTGGAGGTGTCTCTATTTACATAAAAAATAAATATACTTCAAGCCTGGTCAAACAGGAGAATGCACTTGAGCTGCTCCATGTTCAAATCACCATAGGCAAAATCCAGTAACACTTCCTTGCAAGTTATAGGTCACCCTCTATGGCCCAGGAAACCCATACCATGTTTTTAAACTTATTAGAAACACTAACCATCCAACCCAATACCATATTCATGGGTGACTTTACTCCACCGTTAACTGGGAATCCTATACTACACCAAACGTACATGCACAGAGATTCCTGGATTTTGTAAACACAAACTCCCAGGACCAGATTGTCAATCCACCGACCAGGGGTGCAACCATACAGGATCTGGTCCTCACTAATATGGGACAGTGCAGCACACCCCTACTATAATGTCTTCCTTGGTAAGGTTAGACCACAAAATGGTCTCCTTTGAAGTAAAAATAAAACCTGTACTCCCAGCTAAACCTGGAATATTCAGGAACTACTCTGAGGCTAACCTCCAGCTATTACGTGATAAACTGGCAAAAGTTCAAGAACCCATAAACCATAAGAACACTGCTGCCAATGCAGAACTGTTCACAGAAACCCTGTAAAAGCAGGTTAATAACTGCAAAGAGGTAGCTGTATTTACCAGGAAGAAGTACTGAATTAACTCCTCCTCTTAAGTTGAGAAGAGAGCCTCCTCTCTTCTCAACTGAACTGCTTATCCCTATTTACTCTTTACCTCCTTGTTCTTGTTTTTATAACCCTTTATATATATATATATATATATATATATATATATATATATATATATATATAGATATAGATATATATATATATATACACACACACACACACACACACACATATATATATATATATATATCTTTATTGAATAAATATATATCTTTATTGAACAAAAAACACATCCATTATTGTATGGATGGTGCTCAACTGAATTGTTTATATATTTGAATGTACTTCATCTGTGATATACTCTAGACATGTCAATTGTTATTCAACCTACTCTATGTACTGATATTCTGTAATGATTTATGTCTTACTTTGATATTTGGTGAGTTTATTTTGATTTGATTTGATTGTAATAATTTGTAATACTTCTGGAACTTTTCTCCTTGTGTCTCCACTGAAAATGCACCCCTGGCTCAGCTGGACTAACATGGCTAACAAATGTCAATAAATAAATAAATAAAAATAACTAAAAAAAAAAAAACAAGCCACGCTGGTGGAATCACAAAACCA
Source organism: Protopterus annectens (assembly GCF_019279795.1). Lineage (NCBI taxonomy): Eukaryota > Metazoa > Chordata > Ceratodontiformes > Protopteridae > Protopterus > Protopterus annectens. The sequence goes on from NC_056732.1 coordinate 1,458,162,684, forward strand.
ACAGGCTGTATAACAGAAGGAAGAAAATCATGGCAAAAATTAGGAGTTGCTGCACTAAGCAGGATAAAAGCACTCTCATCAAACTAATCAAACAACTCAGAGGACAAATAGAGTCTACCAAAGCCAAATTTGAGGTAAGATTGGCCTTCAAGGCCAAGGACAGCCACGAAGCATTATTTAGCTATGTCTGCAACCTACAAGGCAATACACAATTGTGTGCAGAGCTCATTGTAAATGGAGCCACCTACATTGACCCAGAAGATACAGCAAACCTCCTGGCTGATAAACTCAGCTCCAACTTTACCCCACTCAACCTTCCCTCAGAAATACCATCAAATGTAACTCTACTTACTATCACTAGGGAACAGGTCCTTAATGCTCTCTCTATGACCAATAATCCTGCATCAATGGGCCCAGACAATATCCCAGGATGCCATCTAAATGGCATGAAATATGACTTATCAGGGCCTGTTGAATAACTATTTAACTGTAGCTTCTAAACAGGCTTTGTGCCTCATGAATGAAGAATGGCAACAGTCATTCGTCTGTACAAAGGTGGGCCATCTACAGACCCATAAGTCTCACTAGTCTTCTTTGTAAAGCCATGGAAATAATTATCATGGAAATGATCAACAGAGATATAGTAAACTTCCAGACACTGGACCCAACCCAGTATGGTTTCATCAAGGGCAGATGCCTACACAACCTGGTGGACTTCTTTGAGAAGGGAACCAAATCAAGAGATGAGGGAAAAATGGTTCACACTGCCTACCTTGACCTGGCCAAGACATTTGACACAATACCTCACTTGGGCATTGTTGACAAACTCAAGAGGTTAGGTACAAACTCATATGACACCCAGTGGACAGCCAACTGGCTCACAGACAAAACCTAAAAAGTTAGAACTGGGGACTCCACCTCTACAAAGAGGCTAGTCACAAGTGGAGTCCCTCAGGGATCAGTCCTTGGATCGATCCTTTTTGGCATTTACTTCTCAGACGTCAAGGCCAATGTCAGTGGTCTCTGGCTGACTACATTTGTAGATGATTGCAAATTAGGAGCTGTCATTGAAACTTACACAGACACAAATGTTCTCCAGGAAGGGCTGACACAGACAAACAACTGCTGTCAGAGCCATGGACTAAAAATAATGCCAAGAAATGCATTATAGTATCTTTTGGAAGTCATCCATCCCTGGTAGCTATCATATTGATAATACAACCCTTAGCACTGACCCAGTATTCAGGGACTTAAGGACACACTTAGATAGTAATCTTGCCTGCATAAGTTCATAGGTGTTTACTAGGCTAATGACCACAAGGGCCTTTTTAAGCCTAGCAATGCATCCCAAATCTCTGACAAGTTCTAATACCCTTGATAAGTGTAAGCATAGGCATGGGAGATGAACCATTTACAGGTTACCTGATTGCATTAGAGACATAGGTGCCAGACCAGGGATGAGTTTCCATTCTCCCATCCAATTGTCAAAGTTGCACTTGAATTGGATTAGGGAATAACTCTGCATCACATAGACAGGGTAGTCTCTGGGATACATACTTAGCTATCCAGCAGGTCCTATTTATATCACAGCCAAGGTTTAAGTCTTTAGAACAGGTAATTCTGGTACTGCTTGTTTTGTGGATATGCAGGAGGTCCATCAGAGTGGGGTCTGACAATGCCCTGTATGCCAGGCATAGATCTCCCCTCAAAAGCATGTAGAAGACAGAATACAGTAACAGGGATAGGGCCTTAAGCCGGTCTGCATACCACACATTACTTGCACCTTGTATTCTTTTAGTGAGGAACTTCTGTGGATGTTGCAGTTGTTGGATATGCCTGGTTAGGTACATACCAAAGGGGGCATTGTACTCAGCGATAGGTGTGATGAATGCAAAAATACAGTGGAACAGTGACTTCCTTGGACTTAGATGCAGTATCTTTGTTTATAGGTTGTGCAATATAGAATGAATCAAACAACTGGAACATCCACAGAAGTTCCTCACTAAAAGAATACAGGGTGTTAAGTAAAATGTCCTATACAGACTGCCTCAAGGCCCTATCCCTGTATTCTGTCTCCTACAGGCTTTTGGGGAGAGATCTATGCCTGACATACAGGACATTGTCAGACCCCACTCTGATGGACGTCCTGCATATACACAAAACAAACAGCACCAAAATTACCCATTCTAAAGATTCAAACCTTGCCTGTGATATAAATAGGACCTGCTGGAGAGACAGGTATGTATCCCAGAGACTATCCCGTCTATGGAACAGCCTCCCCATCCACATGAAGCAGAGTTCCTCCCTAACCCAATTCAAATGTAACTTGGACAACTGGATGGGGAACGAGAAATTCGTCCCTGGTTTGGCACCTACGTTTCTAATGGATACAGACAACCTGTAAATGGTTCATCTCCCAGGCCCCTGCTTAAACTTATCAAGGGTATCAGAACTTGTCAGAGATTTGGTCCTCCTTAAGACCTTAATTTTGTTTTGGAAATATTGACTCAGGCTCCTTTTGAGCCTTCAGATTCTTCTTCTTCTTTGCAAATTTACGCCTGGAATACTGTTTTGTTGCTGGCTCTTCTGCTCGGAGGGTTTCTGAGCTCAAGGCCCTTATGGCCATTACTCCTTTTCTGCTTTTTCACAGTGTCCTTTTCTGCTAATCCTTCTTTTATGTTCAAGGTAGTAAATGAGTTGTACTTGAATCATTTGGAACCACTCTCTTCCTTTTTCCTTTCTTCTCAGTCTGCTAGTGAGAGGGTCCTGCATACCTTGAATTTGTACAGACAGCTCAGGTACTATTTGGATAAAACTAGAACTATTCGTAAGTCTGACCAGCTTTTTGTTTCCTCTCATCCCAGGTCTTTGGGTTTGGCTATTTCCATGCAAACCATCTCCTCCTAGATTGCTAAGGTCATTTCCTTTTGTTATTCTTTTCAAGGCAAATCTCAGTCTACTTCTGTTAGAGCTCATTCCACTTGGGTTGTTGCCTCTTCTGGTGCCTTCTTCAAGGGGTTGGACAACAGCTCCATCCTTGAAGATGCTTCTTGATAATTCCACTCATACCTTTACTAAGCCTATAAATTGTATATGGTTTCTAGGGCCAAAGCAGGTTTTGCTGAAACCATTTTATAAGGGGTTGTTGAAGGCTCTTGTCAGCCTTCCAGAGTCCATTCTGTTTCTTCAGCATTTTTATTCTCCCTTCTATGCAGAGTACTGCAACAGCGATACAGAAGGACATAGTACAGTTTTGTAAAATCTTACCATAACAGTAGATGTCATTCTCTTCACTGTTGCAGTATTCACTCCCTCTCTCCAACACCCTCTTGTTTGTTCTGCATTTTGTCCTTCTGGATATGCATTGTCCTGTGGAGACTGTTCTCTTCTGGGGCAATTCAGTTCTGGGTAGTTGCATCCGTACATCCCCTTTATGCTCTATGTTCTATATGGGGAGCATAAATGTGATGTACAGTACATAAAGGATCTTTTAGGATTTTGCACACGGGCTGAGTGTTGGGCTGCCCTGGGTAGGACATTCCTTCTATGTAGAATACTGCAGCAGTGAAAAGAAGGACATCTACTGTTAAGGTAAGATTTTACACAACTGTACTTTCTCCCTTGCCCAAAAAGTACTGTTGAAAAGCCACAGAGGGCATGCTTGTCTTTCAGTCCATAGTGACTTCTTGGGGAGCAGCACCAGCGGGGCCAAGAGAAAGCAATGAGCAGTTCAAGGTACATGAAATGGCCAAAGCAGTGTCACCCATCGACAGCTGAAGTGAAAAGGAAGCTAGGTTCATAGGTTCATAGTTTAGTACTAAGCTAACTGCCCTTGTGAGCCATTTTACGCCTAGACAATTATCCCTTGTGAGACTCAAACCCAGCACCTTGTGTTTGTAAGGCAAACACCTTAGCCATTAAGCCACCCTCTCAACCCCCCCGTTCAGGATCAAAACTCCAAAACAACTTTTTTTTTTTTGTGGCTCTGGGGATTGGGAAGGGGCAAACTGAAGAGCCTGAAGCACAGTCTATATCTATATGTCTACCAAAAAAAGTGTCTGAGAAGTGTGTAGCAAAAGCCTTGGACAGTCGGTGCTACTACCTGATTGAAAAATTAAGCTTTTGAGGTAAACTGTTGTGTGACAACCCTTGCCCCTAAGTATGATTTTTTTTTTCCTCACAAAAATAATAATTTATAATGGTTATCTAAACAAAGAATCCTGACTAAAAATGTACTTTTTAAAGTAAAATGTATAGAACAACCACTACCAGTCCCTACAGTCAGAAAAAAAAACGTTAAGCAAACAGCCTTTGCCACCACAGCAGGCTAGCAATTTGCCTCAGCTGCAGGTGGGTGGCTGCTCTGGCCATTTGTTGTACCTCATACCACTCATCTTTTACCCATAATCGCTTTGGTATAGCAACTACAGCAACTATGTACTGGGGTTAGCCAAGTCCTCTGTTGCTGTTGGGGGTCTCCTCAGTGGGCAAGGGAGAGTCACTTTTGTCAGTCCTGGGAGGGGAAAGGTTTCCTTTTTGGGTCAGAATGTTATGCCCATGCTTGGGGAAGCAGCTGCTGACATTAGTAATGTGGTTGGCTCCATTTCATCAGTCAAAAAAAAAATAAAACAGAAAACCAACCATCCATCTACTCCTCCTCAAACTTCTTTGGATAGGAATATTTATTTATTTAACATTCTTTACCAGGAAAGTCCAACTTGGAATGAAGTCAATTTTCAGTGGAGGCCCGGGGATAAATGCTCCAGATGCATGTCTTTGTAACGTGAAAGTAAACTGTAGCACCTGGAGGAAACCCACACGAATGCAGGGAGGACATGTAGACTCCGCACAGAAGGCAATCCAACTGAGAATCAAACCGGAGAACTTCTTGAAGTGAGGCGACAACGCTAACACTGCATCACTGCACCATCCAAGTTTACAGTGTCTAGCTCAAGGTTTAATTCAGGCTATTGGTCCTTCTTGTAAAGTAGTTTCTGGTAAAAGAAAGTGGGATAACTCTTTTCCTGAAGACATTTAGATGCAGGGATGGATACATTTTTTTCCTTCACATTTCTGATTCTTCCTGTAGGCATTTCTTTTTTTCTGAGACTACTGTAGAGTGTTTCATAGTTTCATAGTATAGTACTAGGCTATCTGCCCTGGGGCATTTGTAAGCCTAGCCATAGTGATGTGGCTTTTGCCACCCCATGAAATGGTACAAAAATGTACAGAATAAATCAAGAATACTGTGCCTCTGTCTAGTAGTGACACAGTGAAGGTCCCTTATATAATAGAATTAGTTTACTGTGCCCCTGTCTAGCAGTGACACAGATGTGACCCCTGGGGTAAACTTACGATCTCCCATCCACTCATCAAGATTTCTCTTGAAGAGAGTCAGTGAGGGGCTCTGCCTAATACGAACTGGGATCCTGTTCCAAAGCATGGGAAGCCTTTGGGTTATGAATCTATCCCTCCAGCATGTCCTATTCATACTTGTGCAGAGGTTTAAGTCTTTAGCTCTCGTGGTCCTGATGGATTTGGATTTTTTGAGGTGGAGCATGTCCATCAGATCCTGGTTGGACATGGCCTTGTACGTCAGGCAGAGATCACCTCTGTGCAGGCGGTATGCTACTGAATAGAGCTGAAGTTTCTTTAGTCTGGCAGAATAAGACATATGTTGGAGACCCTTGATCCTTTTGGTGAGGTACTTTTGTGGTCTCTCCAGCTGTTGCAAGTGCCGGGTGAGGTACATACCAAATGGGGCATTGTACTCAATCATGGGTCTGATGAGGGAGGAATATAGGGGTACAATGACATCCTTGGATCTGGATGTGAAACCCTTCATGATGAGGTGTGCAAGGTAGAATGTTTTTCTAACCACTTTGGCAATGTGGGTGTCAAATGAGAGGTCGCTGTCTACTCAGGTCCCTAGGTCTCAGATTACTTTTTCCGTACTCAGTGGGTTGCTGTCTATGTGATAATTTGTGGGGACTTTGTTTTTTCCAAAAGGGATGACTATACATTTTTTGGCATTTAGTTTAAGGCCGTGACTACGGCACCAGTTGTCCATTTCAGTGAGGCCTTTTTGTAGGATGTGTGTATCTGCTGGTGTATCGACTATGGCGCCTAGTTTGCAGTCATCTGCGAACTTTGTCAGCCTCCCATGTTTGCTTTAACATCTGAGAAATAAATGCTGAACAAGAGGGGTCCCAGGACAGATCCCTGTGGGACACCACTTGTGACTGGCTTTGAGTCTGACATTGCTCCAGCGATTTTAACTTTATGGGTTCTGTCCTTTAGCCAGTTTGCAACCCATCTAGTGACATAAGGGTTTACTTTTAAGCTGTTTAGCTTATCTATGATGCCTGAGTGGGGTATCGTGTCGAAGGCCTTAGCCAAGTCCAGGTATGCTGTATGGACTGCTTTGCCCTCATCAATGGCTCTAGTGACTGTTTCGAAAAAGTCAACCAGGTTTAAAAGGCAGGATCTGCCCTTTACAAAGCCGAACTGGGTGGGGTCAAGCGTCTGTAGGTTCCCTATGTCTCCGTTTATGAGTTCCATAATGATTCTTTCCATAGCTTTGCAGACCAGGCTAGTCAAGCTTATGGGGCGGTAGTTTCCAGGGTCTGTAGAGGCACCCCCCTTGTGGAGTGGGACCACTGTTGCTGTACGCCAGTGTTCAGGTACATATCCCGAAATAAGTCTAAGGTTAAATAACATTTTTATGTGTGGGTTTAGCTCCTCTTGGAGTTCACATAACACGCACCCCGGGATACCGTCAGGTCCCATTGATGCTGTATTTTTGGTTTGTTTAGGGTGGCTCTCACTTGGACATCTGAGATGACAGGGAGATTACATTCAGCTGGGATAAGTATTTCTTCTTTTGGGGGTGAGGGAGGTGAGAAATTAGCACTGAACCTGTCAGCCAGAATATTAGCAATATCTGTGGGTTCAGTGTATTTTTTGTTGTTGTGAACCAACTCTGAGCATATCTGAGGGTTTCCACCCAGGTTTCTAACATAGCTGAAGAAGGCTTTGTGGTTATCTTTAGTGTCCTTAGCGATTTTTCTCTCAAAGTTTGCCTTGGATGTTTTTATGAGAGAACGTAGTTTTCTACTAATGATGATCAGAGATGTCTTCCCTTCATGGGATTTCGCTCTGACGTGCAGTAGCTTCCTTCTTTTGTTATACAATTTGTTTATGGCTGAGGTCCACCAGACAGGACGCTTACTTTTGGTGGAGAGGGACTTGGATTTGTTTGGGATTGCATGATCCATGCATTCTTGGAGATGTCCATAGAAAGCATTTGTGAAGGATTCGGCATTGTGGGATGTGGTATCCCCTGGCACAGTGGGCTTAAAGGATACCATCTCAGTCATGAGAAGAGTGAAGTCTGCTTTTGAGAAGTTTTTCACTGTGGTCTTTTGTGCTGGGGGTGAAGGTGGGATATGTATATCCAGGGTGATTAGTTTGTGGTCAGATCTCACTAGAGAGGGATATACGTCCGGTGTGGAGCATTTTGACCCCGTGTTTGTGATGATCAGGTCTAGTATATTATCTCCCCTAGTGGGAGAGGTGACTAGTTGTTCCAGTGCATTTGAATTTATGAACTCCAGGAACCTTTGGGCTAGGGTATTATGTTTGGGTAGTTGAAGTCTCCCAATATGATGGTATTTTGTGATACATTCATATCCTCCAATGTCTTCAGGAAGGCTGAGTGGGGTTCTTGAGATTGGGAGGGTGGTCTGTAACATGCTACCAGTTGTATAGCAGTTTTGCCTATGGTTAGTTGCACCTGTATGGTCTCTGATGCTTCATGTGCTGCTTCTAACCTGGAGGTGTGGGTGTCCTTTATGAATATGGACACTCCCCCTCCCTTTGTGGTTCGGCCCGGGTTTTGGGGGCCGAAAAGTATGATACGAGGTATAGCCTGGTAGCGCTGGGGTGCTCTCAGGAGCCTTGAACCAGGTTTCAGTTACTGCACAGACGTCAATGTTCTCCATGCTGAGGAGTGCATCAAGTGCCTGCATCTTGAGGTTTAGACTTCTGGCGTTGAGCAGCATTACCCTTAGTTTTTTTCCATTTTTGTTTTCTAAGGAGGTGGGTTTGTCTTTTGAGCCTTGCCTAAAAAAGGCACTATGGGGGTGGCAAGAGCCTTAGCCAATATCCGGAAGACCAGTGGTGATAGGTGTAAGCCGTCCCTTGCGAAGCAGCATGGCTTGTCCAACATATCATCCCAGGCAGACAGAAATTGGATCCCCTTAGAATGACACCAGTACTTGAGCCAATTGTTAAAGCTGATCATCTTGTCTTTGTATTGTGGTATCATTCTTGGTGAGGGCAAGATGCTGCTCAGGGTCAGGGTCATACCAGCCTGGGCTACATAATCGGAGAGCTCCTCTATGTCTCTTTTCATGTAGTCCAGGGAGGTAAGTCTCAGGTCATTCACACCAGCATGGACAATGACGGAGTCATATTTGTACTTGCTTTGGAGTGACCTGAGTGCGTGTGTTATGTGGTGGATCCTAGCTCCCGCTAGACAGCTCACAGTCACCTTCTCCTTGTTCAGCCTGGTCAGTGGGACATCAGTGTGTCTGACTATGGAGTCACCTTTTACCAGTGTATCAGGCAAGGGGTTTGGCCTTAAGGGCTGCGATTGGTCGACACACTGATTTATTGAAGTATGTGTTGCATGTGTTTTGTTTTGAGGTGGTGGATTTTTGGATGTCTGCTTTGGGAGCCTCTGTTGTTTTGGTAAGTTTTTTATTAGAGCCTCCGAGTATGTCTTTGTGTTTTTATGTGTTTGGTTTGCAGTTGTGGTGGGTCTATGTGGGACTGGGATTGTTGTGTGTGTGGTTGCCATCTCCTCCTGTCTGGTCATGCCAGCCCTGAGTTGAGAGAGTTCAGCCTCCAGTTTGGCTATATAGTTGCATCTCTCACATGTATTTGTGTTTGTTGGGAGGAGGAGAGGGTTGTCTGTGTACATGAGACAATTGTAGCATTGTCTCAAGATGCCCAGATTGAGCAGCTGAACTGGAGACGACGCCAGTAATCTACCACTCGACATGCTAGAACAGTATAAGGGAGTGGTATACCTTTAAGGGAAGTGGGTATTCACCGGGGTGGTAAGTAGATGTAGTGCTTTACTTAATACGAGAGTGCTTACTTAGTAGAGAAGTATTGAGATCAAGTGCTAGGCTTATAATACAGTGAGTAGTCTGTTTTTACTAAGAGTAGAGCTTCCTTAAGGGAAAAATTGAAGAACAGACTTGGCGGAGCCAGAAAAAGTTTAACCTTGTTTAACCGGCGCTGCGCTATGCGCACGATCGCGCAAAGCCATGCAAACGCGGATTTTAAACAGTGAACTACAAAAGAGCTGGAAATGGTACCAAACAACCAATTACTACAGCTTCTTGTGCTGAGGTCACTTCCCCCAAGGACATGCAGGCTGCTCAAGGCTCCCCACTCCCACTGGTGAGCAAAGAAACTTCCTTCTATCCAAGTAAGGTAATGGACAACACAGGAACTACACCACTCTGTAAACCCACGTGGAGCTTGTCTGCCAGGGTTTTCAGTGGGAGAACACTGAGGATTTTCGGCCCCTGAGAAAATACTATGAGTTGTTAGAGAAGCATTTTCCAGAACTCGTACCCATTCCTCCTGTTCTGTCTGTTTTAGAGGATGTGTGTGTTACTGCCAGTGAATCTTCCTGACAGTCAGCCAGCTACCCCTAAAAAGGCAGACAGGATGTATAAAGTTCCTCAGTCTTTTAAATTGTTATACACTATTCCCAAACCTGATCCAGCAGCTATAGCTGTAATTGATCCCAATGCTGCTAAGCACTTAATTCCAATCCTAAATTACTGGGTGACTACAACTACCCTGCCATTAATTGGGAAAACAACTTGTGTACCAACATCTTTGCCTAACGGTTCTTGGAATTCATAAATTCCAATGCCCTGGATCAACTAATCCTTAGTCCCACCAGGGGCACTAATATCCTAGACCTGGTCATTACCAACATGAGAATTGATGCTCCACACCTATGGTCACCCCCTCGTTGGTCAGGTCTGACCATAAGCTAATCCCCCTTGACATCTACATCCCACCCCCACCCCCCAGTAAGGAAACCTCTGTAAAAAAAACTTCTCCAAAGCCAACTGCATGCTACTCAAGTCAGAATTGACAAACTTCATGACACCCATGCAGACAGGAACTGAAAGTTAGACTGCTGAATCCTGCACTAAGGCACTGTATGAGCACATCCACTTGTGCATGAATCATGCCATCCCCAACAGAACCAAGACACTCTCCTCCAAAAAAAGGAAGCTAACCTGGTGGTCCCTTGCCATAAACAAACTTTACAACAAAAGGAAGAAACTGTTGCAGAAAAGAGGAAAATCCCAGGATGCAAAAAACTCCCTTACCAGCCTCAGTAAGAAGCTGAGATCCCTCATAAAATCCTCCAAAGCTAGTTACGAAAATAAAATTGCCAATGATTCCAAAGACAACCACAAGGCATTCTATAGCTATGTCAAGAATCTAAATGGCAATGCTCAGATCTGCTCTGAGCTACAACAGAATGGCATTAAATATACTGATCCCAAGGATATTGCCAATATCCTGGCAGATCGATTCAGTGCAAACTTCAACCCCCTCTCACCCCTAAAGGGCCCATCTCAATACCGAAAGATTGCCAAATTCCAATAATGGCCACACAAGTAAAAAACGCATTCTCCAAAGCTAGGAATACAGCATCCATGGGACCAGACGACATCTCAGGCTGTGTACTACATGAACTACAAAATGAACTGGCACCTCACCTAAGTGTCATGTTTAATCATAGCCTCACCTCAGGCTTCGTGCCCACTGAGTGGCACACAGCTACAGTTATCCCACTCCACAAGGGAGGATCCACCATGGATCCTGGGAACTACCGCCCCATCAGTCTGATGAGCCTGATCTGCAAAGCCATGAAACGTATTATAATGGAACTTATAAACAAAGACATTAGCAACCTTCAAACTCTGGACCCCATGCAGTTTGGGGTCGTGAAGGGCCGATCGTGTCTCCTGAACCTGACTGACTTCTTCGAATCAGTTTCCAGAGCCATGGACAAGGGTAAGGTGATCCACACTGCCTATCTGGACTTCGCCAAGGTCTTCGATACCATCCCCCACTCTGGAATCACAGGTAAACTTACTAAGCTGGGCATTAATCCCTACGTCACTCGATGGGTTGCCAACTGGCTTACTGAGAGAACCCACACTATAAAAGTAGCTGACTCCAAATCCAGCTCCAGACAAGTGACAAGTGGAGTACCTCAGGGTTCAGTCCTGGGACCGCTCTTGTTTGGCATCTACTGCTCTGAAGTACAGGCCAACACTAAGGGACTCTGGCTAACAAAGTTCGCAGATGACTGCAAACTGGGAGCCATTATTGAATCCCCAAATTATGTGGATACTCTACAAAAGGGCCTTACAGAAACAGATTTTTGGTGCCAGAGCCATGGTCTCAAGCTCAATGCCAACAAATGTACAGTTATCCCCTTTGGGAAAAAACATGTACCCGTGAATTACCACATAGGTGGCAGTACACTAAGCACCAAAAGTGTGATAAGAGACTTAGGGACACAGGTGGACAGTGGTCTCACCCTCGATAACCACATCGCCACAACAGTCAGGAAATCCTTCTATGTAGCACACCTCATCACTAAGGGCTTTTCATCCAGAAAAAAAGGTCATTGTCCCACTATACTCATCCCTTATTAAACCCATTATAGAATACAATGCCCCGTTTATAGGTTCATAGGTTCATAGGTTGGTACTAGGCTATCAGCCCTAGGGCCTATACAAGCCTAGCCATAACAATTCCCTGGCTATTTCTTCCCACACTATTTATAGGTTCATAGGTTTGGTATGTACCTCTCAAGACATCTGCAACAACTGGAAAGGCTGCAGAAATACCTCACTAAAATAATTACAGGCCTAAAGCAGATGCCCCCTATGCTGACCATTTAAAAAAAACTCCACCTATACTCTGTCGCATATCGTCTACTCAGAGCCGATCTCTGCTTAACATACAAGGCCATGTCATACCCAGAGCTGTTGGACATGCTACACTTAAAGAAATCCCAATCCCTCAGAGACGCACGCTTCAGGGATCTAAACCTTGTCATCACAATGAACAAAACATGCTGCAGGGATAGGTTCCTGACCCATGGACTCCACAGACTCTGGAATAGACTGCCCATACATGTCAAGCAGAGCACCTCTTTGACCCTCTTTAAAAGGAGACCTGATGATTGGATGGGAGATAGGAAATTCACCCTAGGGATCATGTCAGTCACCCTGCTAGACAGGGGTCCAGGGAAGTAAATACTGTGGGAAGAAATACCCAGGGAGTTGTTATGGCTAGGCTTATACTGGCCCTACGGCTGACAGCCTGGTATCAATCTATGAACCTATGAATTATTGATAGGTATGGGAAAATGTGCATACTTCTGCAACTCTGATTTTCAGAATTTTGACTTGTCAAACTCATATGTTAAAGTTTGTTCTGATAAATTGTGGATGTCTGAGGAATGTTTTATCTTGTGAGGAAAAAAAGAAGTTATGTACTTACCATAACACTCCATGTTTGTAGTCCATCTCACCTACATTCTTGCTGGATGGGTTCGGAGTCGATTCTCTGCTCCAACTCGGGCAATACTAAAGCTTGCGAGCTTTTACTGGCTTGAGGCTAACCCCTATCCCATGGTGCCTCACGGCAATTCCCCAGATCTTGTTTGCAAGAAAGTAATAAGTATATAACAGTCAGTAAACGATCAATAACCATGCACATACAGACAGAACACTGTATTACTATCCATGCCATGTGGACGGACAACTACAACCAGGTCAGACAGCAAAATGTATAGTCTACCAGTTCATCCAGGAAACAGGAAGGGGGAAGGAGGGTGGGACGCAAGAATGAAGGCAAGATGGACTACAAACATGGAATGTTATGGTAAGTACATAACTTCTTTATGTTATGTAGTCCTATCTCACCGTAATTCTTGCTGGATGGGACAGCATCCCTAGCACCTTTATCCCGGGTGGCTCAAGCGAAGAGACTCTTCAGCACAGTGGACCCAAAGGATGACCTGTTCCGGGAGGCCAAATCCAATTTGTAATGAGTGACAAAGGTATGAGGTCTTGCCCAAGTAGCTGCTGCACAAATGGTATCAACTGGGAGCCAAGATCTAAAAATGAAATGCATTTTGAAAGCCTTTTAGACAGGGTAACCTTAGAAACAGGCAAGCCTTTATTTTTTTCTGAAAAGGAAACAAATAATTGGACTGATTTTCTAAATTCTATAGTCCTGTGCAGGTAAAACCCGAGAATTCTGTAGACATCCAATTGGTGTACTCTGTATTCTGATGATTTGGAAAGAAAACTGGTAGTTCGATAGTTGTGTTGAGATTATGCTCTGAACATACCTTAGGAAGAAAGGAAGGATTAGTTCTAAGTGAGACTCTATTCTTGTAGAAAACAATGTAAGGAGGTCAAATGTTGAGGGCTTACAATTCTGAAACTCTCCTAGCAGAAGTTACAGCAACAAAGAACAATGTTTTCTAAGACAATAATTTCAGATCCAATGAAGAAGAAGGTTCAAAGGGGGAAGAAATTAAAGATGTAAGAACTAGGTTTAGGTCCCAGGACTCTGGTGGTTGTCTGAGTGGAGGTCTGGGAAGGAGGACTCCTTTCAAAAATGTTTTGCACAAAGAGTGGGACATGATTGGATTTCGCCTGTAGCCAAAATGGAAATTTGAGATGGCAGCTAACTGAACTCTAACAACAGCAGCTGCAGCTCCTTCATAAAAAATGAATGCCAGGAAGAACAGGATAGACAATATAAGAGCTGAATAGGAATCTATGCCTTGGTTTGCTGCCCAAATAGAGAACCTTTTCCATTTGTTGGAATATAATTTCCTTGTGGAAGATTTGTGTGAAGAAATCAGAATGTGTTTGACTGTAGGTGAAAGGGAAACACACTTGGCTATTCGTGGAACTAGAGCAGCCATGCTGTCAATTTTTGGGTCTGGATAGTAGGATGGAACAGCCCTGATTGATGAATCAGGAGGTCTGGAGATGGTTCCAGAATCCATGGTTCCTCCAAGAGATAGGCCCATAAGAAAGGGAACCAGACTTGGTGAGGCCAGTAAGGAGCAATGAGGATCAGGGCACTCAGTTTTGCTTTCTGAATCACTTTTGGAATGAGAGGAAAAGGTGGAAAAGCATAAAGGAGTCCCGGAGGCCAATTGTGGACCAGATCATCCCTGGATGACATCCCCGGATGGGGAATTAGGGCAAAGTAGCTGCTGCATTTGGTGTTCATGTACATGGCGAATAGGTCACAGCAAGGCTGGCCCCATTTGCGAAAAATCTCTTTTGCAACGTCTGAATTCAGGAACCACTTGTGAGGCATCAGAATTACTCGACTGAGTTTGTCTGCTATCACATTGGACTTCCCTGGGATGTGCGTTGCTACCAGAAAACGTTGAGTGTCCATCACCCATTTCCATACTCTTAAGGCCTCTCGACAAAGTGGGTAAGATTTGGTTCCCCCTTGTTTGTTTATGTACTACAATACAAACATGTCTGATTGAATTGCAATTGTCCCTGTGGGGCTCGCTCCATCCGCTGCATAGGAAATCAGCCTCATGGAAAAGTTAGCTATCGATGTAAGGGTGGAGAGCTGCACAGATACCTTATCCGTGGATCCCAAAGCTAATGAACCCTGAAGGGTGTCTGCCAACTCCTTCAGGAGATCCCTTTGGAGTCTAGTAAAATGGAACATGTAATTCAGCGATCTTAAGGTAAATGCCGCTGAAGAAAAGGTATGCTTTCCATACCTATCCTTCGTCCTGGACTCCTTATTAGGAGAATGTATATTAGATGATGTCTCGGACAACTCCTTTTTCATGGCCGCTGCTACCACCTTAGCATCAACAGGAACTCCCTTAGAAAGAAAGGACTTATCTTCTTGAGCAGTCATACATTTGTTTGGCCTCCTCAGGACAGGCTCCACTGTGTCTGGGGAGGTCTAGGCTTTCTGGGATATGACCCCCAAGAGCTGGTCATAAGGCGATGTCACCCAGTAGGTGGAAGGTCAGGAACCAAAGGCCTCAAGATACACTAATTCATCCTCAATAGGGTTAGTGGTCTTCCAATCGCCCCTCTGTCTAAGGATTTCAAGGATGTCAGAAAATGAGACATCCTCAGAGAGGGATCTAGGGGACCCTTCTGACGCATCCAAATCTGTGTCTGACGTGACAGACTCAGGTGAGTCAATGTGCTTCCTCTTACAAAGTCTCTTCCGAGGAAGCTCTCCAGTGGGATAATCTGGGGAGGTATCGGAAGAGGGGACACCTCCAATGGGGGCTGCTTCAGTCTCTGGTTCCCTATGCTGAGAGGGTGGTGGGGGAGAAAAGGATGCTGCCGGCTGCTGGTGGGACATCAGGTCCAAAGGCACGGCTTTGGCACTGGACAAAGCTTTCTCTATTGCTTTGAAGGCCTTTCCAACCCACTCCGAAGAAGACCTCCATTCCGAGGAGACGGAAGGTTGTCTCCGAGCAGGAGGGACAGGTTCCGAAACAGATGTGGGAACCGAGCTCAGTCAAGCCAAAGCACCGAGAGGGAGGGTTGGTTCCAAAGAAAAAACTGGGTGACTATCCCCCTTGGAGTCGACTCGAGAGTATCGGCTCCCAGATCTCTTGACTCCAGACTGAGCCACTGAGGATAGAGTTATCTGTTCCAAGGAAGCTGGAAGAATTCTCAGAACCGAAGGATCCAACAGAGAAGAACCTGAAATGTTTGGCTCCGAGAGCAAAGCAGTCGGAGGAGGAGCAGTAGATTGTAAATGGGGTGGCTCCGATGCCTTTGGGTTCGGAAGGGCTAACTTTTTAGCCAGAGCCGGGTCACAGAGCAACCTCTTCACCACCCACTCAATGTCCTCATCTGAAAGTGTCCTGGAGGAACGGGTGGAGACAGAAGAAGATCTCCTCCTTTCTAATATAATAATAAACTAATATAATAACCTAATAATCTAATAGACCTCAACATTGGTGAAACAGGGTCGATGACTGGTGATTGTCTGGGTACCGAAGGTTGCCTCGGCACCAAAGAGACTGACGGCACAGAGACAGAAGAAGCAGAACCAGAGCCAAAACTCCTTGGCACTGTCGCTTTAGACTTTTTAGACAGCTCCGAAGCTAGAACTCAATATTTTCTCTAAACAGTTTTGGGAGCTGCCTGACCAAGTTCCAGCTGTTCCTGGAAGGAACTGGTCACAAGACCCCATCTATTAATCTATTAATTTACGTTTCCTCTCATTAAGAACCCTAGTACTGAAGGCATGGCAAAAAGTACAGGGTTCTTGTAAGTGAGCTTCTCCCAGACAGTACACACAGCTAGTGTGACTATCAGTCAATGACATCTTTTGTGAACACTTGTCACATTTTTGAAACCTCGGCAGGTGGTGTTCCTTATGTTCTCTGTCTTTCTCTTTGGACATGCTGACAAGAAAACAAGGCTAACAATTCACAATAACAACACTGACTACAACAACAACATTAACTATAACTAACAGTAAAGTTGTGAAGAAAAGAAAAGATTTTTTTTTTTTTAAAGACTAGCGCTCATGGAGGAAAGGCCTTCTAACTAAAATGGGCTGTATGATCCTAAAAAAGGTGGAATAGGGGATCAAGCACTCAATAACAATTACACAGGTAAAAACTAATAACTATTAAAAGGTAGAAAGTGAAGACAAAAGGACGAAAAATACAAGATTTATCAAAAAATCTTCTACTTGGCCAACGAGCCAATAAGGAGACAACCTCAAAGCTTGCTGGGAGGCACCATGGGATAGGGGTTAGCCTCGAGCCAGTAAAAGCTCTCAAGCTTTACTATCAGCCAAGTCGGAGCCGAGAATCGGCTTCGAACCCATCCAACAAGAATTACTGAAAGATAGGACTACATAACATCACTTGCTTTAAATAACTTAGTTTCTTCTATTGTGCAGGTCATTATTCATCGTTTGCAGGGTATGTATGACTCTGTTACTTCTTCAAAGGGTATGGCCACTGGTACTGCTGTGATGAGGTTTGCATGGCTGCATTTTCACAACCAATTAGATGATGTTAAAAAGAAATTTTAAATTCTGCCTTAGGTATACATTTAGTGTTTGCCCACAATGCTAAAGAGGTGATCAAAAAGTGTGACGAAAGGGTCAACTCGATCCAGAGAATCTCTAAGATTTTCAGCCTTCCTTCCCAAATTATCTAAGGGGTTTATTTCTCTTTATCTTAATTTTGGCAAAAAACAGGACAAACAATCTCAACAAAATTCAGGTAAACTGATGTTTAAGAAGAAATGCCAAGGGTTTTCAAAAAGAAATCTTGAACATCCCAAAACTAAGGATAGTCCAACAAATCTAAATGACTATTCAAGAGACCTTGTGACCCCCTTCCACCCTGGTCCCTTTTGCTTCCAGAAAGTCTGAATGCCCACTTTTTTCTTTGTCAGCTGACTGTCTCAGACAAATGGGTTCTGAAAATCATTCATGGTTACAGATGGCAATGGAAGGGAATTGCTCCT
>NC_056732.1:1458187822-1458210322 GCF_019279795.1 Protopterus annectens
ATCCATTTTGCTAGATTGACTTTGGATACTGGATAACCTAGTTTTTTTTTTTTTGAGAAATGGAAACAAAGTGTTGGTCTGGTTTTCTGAATTGTCTTGACCTGTGAAGATAAAATGTAGCTGTTTGTGCATGTCCAGAAGATGCAGCATGTACTCTCCTTTACTAGAAAAATTTGGAAAGAAAACTGGTAAATAAATGGATGGATTGGTTAATGTTGTTATCAGAAGCTACTTTAGGTAAAAAGGAAGGAATATTAATCGGCAAGGAAACCCTATTCTTATGAAAAATTATGTAAAGTGATTTTGAAGACAGAGCCTGGATTTCAGATATTCTCTTTGCAGATGTGATGGCTACCAAGAAAACTGCCTTCCATGTAGAAACTTCAGATCAGGTTTAGCTGAAGGCTCAAAAGTTTTTTTGCTTTAGGCTTTGTAGTACAACTGTCATATCCCAAGGTGGTGAGTATTATTGGAGGCCACAGAAGAAAAATTCCTTTCATGAAAACTTTACATAGTTTGGACGAAGCCAGAGAAATATGTCTGTTCCCCATGTGTGAAAATTAGAAATCACTGGTAGTTGAAGTTTAATTGTAGAGAAACTCGCTCCTTCCTCAAAAAGCATTGTCAAGAACTGGAAAATCATAGTGACTGGGGCAGAAAAGGGATTGATGTCTTTATTCAAACCCAAATGGAGAATCTTTTCCATTTGCTTTTGTATACTTTTTTGGGAGATTCTTTTTGAGAAGCCAAAATAATATCATGAACAGGGGAAGAAAGCCAGGGCTATCTAGCTATTGCTGGAAGTGGAGAAACCATGTGGTCAGTCTTAGGGCTCCAGTATTGGGATGTTGGATCCCTAATGGGTGTAACAGGAGATCCAAGGTTGGTTCCAGTATCCATGGAGTTTAACAAAGATGAGACCATAGGAAGGGGAACCATACTTGCCAAGGCCAGAAGCGGGCAATGAGGATTACTGAGCTTTTCAGCCTACTTGCTTCCTTTAAAAATTTGGGAATTAGGGGGAACAGGAGTGTATGCATAAAGAAGACCTGAGAGCCAAGCAATAATTAGAGCATCTCTCGGTGACCCCCCCAAGGGGGGGTCAAAGCAACGGACCTGCTGTACTTGATGTTGAGGGGAGAGGCAAATAGGTTGCAGCAAGGTCAGCCCCAACACCACATCTTCTCTGCCACAGATTGACTGAGAGACCACTCGTGGGGCATCATATTGGCTCTGCTTAGTTTGTCTGATAGCATGTTGGATTCACCGGAATGTGCGCTGCAGTTAGAAAGCAGTCTGATGTGATCACCCATTCCTATACTCTCATGGCCTCTCTGCAAAAAGGGATAAGATCGAGTTCCTTCTTGTTTGTTGATGTACCAGGCTACATACATGTTGTCAGTCTGAACTGCAATAGTCCGCAATGGCAGAACATCTTGAAATGCCTGCAATGCTAAAAGGATCACTCTCATCTCTAGAACACTGATATGCAACTTGGTGTCTTGGAAGGACCATGTGCCATGGACCGTTCTTCCCAAGACATTCCCCCTGACGCCAATTGAGAAGCATCCATGGTCACTTTGACCATAGAGGTTGGTAGAACAAAGGGTCTGCCCGATGTAAATCATCTGATTGTACCCACCATTGGATGTGTCATTTGCAAACTGGGGTGAGCCTGACTAAAAAGATAGAGGTTGATACAGAACAGACCATTGTGCATTGTGCAGCTAAAGTCCATCCCAAAGGAAATAGTATGATGGCCACTGCCAAATATCCTAAAGCTTGCAATACTGACCTTGCTGGAGGTGCAGAATGAGCAAGGAGATAATGGACCCGACAACTTATAGTGGAGATATGATGAGGAGGTAAAGAGGTTATCTGTCTTGTTGTTTTTAGAAGAACACCAATGATCTCCTGGCTCTGGATTGGGTGTGACTTGTCATGATTTATAGCTATGCCCAAAGAATTGCAAATCTGGAGCAAACAGTCCCTGGCTTGTAGAAGTAGATGCTTGTAGGGGGTGGTGAGGAGACAATCGTCTTGATATGGAAACATCTGGAATCCCTTTAGTCTCAAGTGAGCTGCCACTATTGCCATGCATTTGGTAAACATCCTGGGGGCTTGTGGTGAACCCAAAGGGTAGAGCTCTGAATTGGTAATGACTAGCTCCCAGCCAGAAGCAAAGATGTCTTCTAGATTACCTGTCTGTTTTGATATACTATGCATCCTGAAGATCTATAGAGCACATCTAATCATCCTTTTGTAGAAAGAGTAGAATGCACTGGGCCATGACCATTTGTAACTTTGCTTTCTTTACATACTGATTTAAGTTGCTTAGTACAAAAATGGGTTCCCTGTTTTCCTTGGTTCTAAGCAGAAGCGTGAATAAGTTCTGAATCCAATATAATCTGGAGGGACCTTTTGGATGACTCTCTTGTCTAGCAGCTTTTGCATTTCTTGTGCTGCGGCCTTCCTCTGACTGGATGGTACATCAGGAAGTTTCTTCCTTTAGTGAGATGGAAGTAGGGAAAATGGTATGTCATAATCCCTGAATACTATGCTCAGCACCCAGGCATCTTGTATTATACTTGCCCAGATGTCCAAGTGCAAAGAGAAATGACCCCCTGACTGCCTCCAGAGTTGGACAGTTGGGCAGTGCTTCAGGAGTACTGAAAGGACCTATCTGAAAAAGAATCTCTAAAACTTTGATTTTGTGGAGCTCCTTGCCTCTAGGGCAAAGTCTACCACTGAAATTTCTTCCTCTGCCTGTGGAGGAATTGTCACTGCATGGATCTTGGAAAGGACCTTCAGATTTCTGGAACCGTATCTTCTTGCTGCCTCTCTGATTCCTAGAAAAGTTTGTTTGAGGCATATAAAACTTGATTCCCATGGCAGACAGAGTCTTTCCATCTTGTTCTCTGCCAGTAAGTGCCTCTTTTACTGATGACCTAAACAAGGAAGTGCCATCAAATGGGGTGTTAATAAAAGATGTCTCAAATGATTCCACAAATTCACAACGCTGCATCAAGGTATGTCTCTTTATGGCAATACCTGAACCAGCTGCTCATGAGGTGCTTTCAACTGTGTGAGAGATCAAGCTCATCGAAGCATTGGATATGGACAAAAGAGTGGCCAGTTGAGAGGATGTCCATTTCAAATCCTCAACAGACAAGGATTCTGAGAGAGTATTTGAAAGCTCCTTGCTCAAAACTCTCTGAAGCCGAAGAAAATGTGCCAGGTAATTTACTGACCTCACGGAAAAGGTTGCCAAGGCAAAAACTTGCTTTCCAACCATGTCCAATGCTCTAGACTGCCTGTTAGGTGGATGGACAGCAGAGCTCTGTTCCGCTAGCTCTTTCTTGGTGGCAGGTGCCACCACCATAGCATCAACTGGGACCACTTTGCACCAGTGTGGTCTGTTGATCGGGGGGGCAAAAACTTGTTGGGTCTTTTAGGAATGGGTTCAATGGTGTATAGATCCTTCCAAGCTCAATAGGCCACTAAAGCAATAAGTTTTCCCACTGGGGAGGGGGGTAACCCATGACGTAGACAGGCTAAAACCAAAAGCCTCCAAAAATGCAGATTATTCTGTTGAGGGGTTTTGGGAGACCAGCCAGCTTTCTGTTTAAGGATCTTTAGAATATCTCCAAACAATATGTCATCTGGTGGTGAACTGGGGGACCCCTCTCCTTCATCAAAATCAGCATCCTCTGTGAGAGACTCCCAACAGGGAGTCAATGTGTCTCCTTTACATGTCTTCTTCTGATGTACCTCCTCTGTGGGAAGTTCAGGCAAGGTGTCAGAAGAGAAGGGAAGTTTATCTAAGGGAACTGGCTGGACCATTATTGATTTAGCTGACCATGTGGAATAGGCCTAAATGACTCAGAGCTAGGAACCGGTAAGGGAAAGGGAGTAGGATCCATGGCATGAGAGGGCAGTTCTCTGTGGAGAGAAAAAGCCCTTTCCCCACCTGACAAGTCAACAGATGCAGAGAAATCCTGACCCGATGAAAGCAGGTATAGATCTCCCTTGGATCCACACCTCAGGGATACAACCTGATCAGAACTGTCCACTGCTGAAGCTCAGAGAGGAAGGGACCGATCCAACAAAATCAGAGCCAAACCTATCCACTCAGGCCTAACTCCGGCACTTCAGCTCCGAGACCCATTCTGATCTGATGGAATCAGAGCAGAACTAGCCAAGGATACTGTCAGAGTGGAGGAAGAAGCTTTCCTCATATCCAACACTGGACCTCTTGGGGATCTTGGATCCTGGGGCTCAGAAACCACAGGATGGATTGGAGAAGGAGAGAGAATAGCTTCAGAAGTTGTTGGCATACTTACAGCGCTGTTAGGGGATTGAGCTGGTAAGACAACCATCTGTATCTGAGCTCTAAGAAACGTTTGCATCATCCTATCCATGTCTCCTTCCAACAAGCTCCTGGAGGACTTACAGGAAAAAGTGGTAGGAGGCCTAGAGTGCTTTTTAGGGTTTGAAGCAATCTCAAAGGTTGGGTAGGTGTTACTGGCTTGACAGAGTACTCAAGAGTAGTACTACTATAAGCAGAACCCTGCTTGGGATCCGAGGATGTCATTGTTAGACTAATGGTGATTACAGTGGTTGAACCTTAGGATCCAAAGTCTTTGGATCTGACTGATGAGTCTTAGGATCCAACAATGTAAGACTGAAAATTTCATTGTGTTTTTCGGAGGCCCCAAGGAAGAGCTGGGGGACTTCAGAGGGGAGCACTTGCTATGCTCTAAAAGAGCAGACTTGCTGTGTTTGGAGGGGGGTTGGGCCCCTGAAGTAGAAGTGGAAGGCAGAAGACCTATAAGGATCAGTTTATTATGTTGATCCACTAAAGCCCTAGGGTTGAAAGTGGAGCATATTTTGCATGCTGTTTCCTGATGATCAGCCCGCATTTGGAATATTATGTCCACAACAAGTGCACTTTTTGAAACCTGTGGGTTTTTCTGACATAACTGCAAGAAACCCACAAAAAAGGTCCCGGTGCTGTGATGTACTATCAAATTCACAGACACATTAGCTGTAATGAGGAAACACCAAATTATCAGCTAATATGAATATCTCTGAATCATTCTTAACTGTCATAACTGCTAATAAGCAATTCCTGCAGTAGTTAACACTGGTGGCCAATACATCATGTTACCACTGGCACCCCCCACAACCATTCACTCTCACACATACACAAACACACATCTCATACATGTCCCTTTTTTCCTGCCCTGGCAACACACAGCTGATTCCAGTCAGTTATTAATGCTAGGCATTAGAGTTTTACACTTTATATCCTTCAGTAAATGCATATTTGTGCAAAATATGTTATTCTAATGATCATATACATTTGTAAGAGGAATAACGAATGATATCACCGATTGTGAGTTTTTGTCCAGCCATTAATTTCTGCTTTGTCTAGACTTCTTGCACTAATAGGTTGAGAAGGAAGCTTTAAGTTCCTTGTCCCTCTTCCTCGTATCTCAGGATCTTGTTGTTGGCATTCAATGATGCCTGAGATCCTCATTATGTGATAAAAAACCCTTGCTTTGCTAACTTATCAGTTAGTACAGTGGGTTAATGCCAACATTTCTTGTGACAAAGATGCAAGATTCAAAGCCTTTTCTCCCTTTGTAATTTACCGCCCCCCCCCCAGACTAATTTTGGTTCCCTGGTGTCTACTGGTGATGCAGACTAATATCCTCTGTGGGAAGTGAGAACCATTTTAGTGCCTTTAAGGCATGCTAATTATAGTATACCTGGTGATTTGGTGATAAATGTTTGCCCCAACTGCTGTTTGCATACAGAGAGGTACCCCAGGAATCCACTGGTTTTTCACCCTTTGATTTGCTGTATGGGCATAGGGTGAGGGGGTATTTAGATTTGAT
This sequence comes from Protopterus annectens, assembly GCF_019279795.1. Taxonomy (NCBI): domain Eukaryota; kingdom Metazoa; phylum Chordata; order Ceratodontiformes; family Protopteridae; genus Protopterus; species Protopterus annectens. The sequence continues at coordinate 1,458,193,726 of NC_056732.1, forward strand.
TCGAGATGAGTGGGAGGGTGAGTGTGACTCTCACAAGAAGTCTGTTGGGGCATGTGTCCTAAACCTCAGGACAAGGTTTAGGGAGCTCATGGTCTTAGTCCTGGAGAACCTAGCATGAGCCCAACAGCAGAAAAAGGTGTGGTATGACAGGAATGCTCATCCAAAAGTATGCAGTGGAACAGCAGGTGATGATTCTCATTCCTGTCAGACACAATAAGCTGCAGGCAGCTTGGGTGGGACACTTCAAAGTGGTAAGGAAGATCAGGGATGTTAACCACATGGTAGAACTGCTAGGCAGGAGGCAGAGGCACAAATTGTACCATGTTAACATGATGAAGCCTTATCATGATAGAGATGCCCCTGTGCTAAGTATTTGCAGTAGGTGGAAGGAGGAGTCTGAGAGGGATCTATGGCTACATCACACCAGCCAGCAAAATGCCAAATTACTAAGGTGGAGCCTAGGGTTGCAAGCATGTGATATGACAGTGCATCACCATAGTAGGGGTAGCAATGTCAATGCAGATGGGCTCTCAAGACAGGGCATGGGTTAATGTATTCCCAAATAGGCTCATTCCTCTTAATTAACGTTTCTCAAGGGTCACCTGAAAAACTAGCTTGAGTCTTCAAAGGGGGAGAAATGTAACAATGAGAAATATTGCCAGCTATGCCAGAAGAAGTAGGGCAGTGGATATGTAACATATGCCAGCACAGCTAGCTGGGGATTTTGTAAAGAAGTATATGTCATTTGTATAACAAACTGATTTGTACAGATGCTTGTGTTGAAAAATGTATTTGTAAAGCTGCTTGTGTTAAAAATGTACCAACAGAGTGCCCTGCTGGACAGAAAAATAAATATACATGCATTATTGTAACTGTTTAAATGTGTATGTTTTAACAGAGAATACTGGACGAGAAGAGATTAATCTCAAAATGTAAAAATAGTACAAAATTAAATTACCGGGCCTAGGCCATAAAGATGTTATCTAAAAGTTTTGAATAAAGCCAGAGATGCAATGTCTGTAAGAAGTATTTGTTTTGTGTTTTATGACCTCCAGGAGCTGCAGCAGATCTTAGCAAGGCTCTGTGTGTATGTATTATTGACACATAGGTGCTAAATCCTGGATGTTTCTAGCAATGAGGGGTTGTATGGGAACCAGAAGTCAGATGACCACATGTATGTGATGTCATTCTGGAATCCATCACTAAAATGATGTTTAATACTATTTGAGGTTGAAGTCTCATGGCAGTCTGTTTTTGTAAACTGAAAAAGAAGGATCTCTCACCTACTTCATCTTGCCTTGCTTTAGTAAGTGACCAGGGAATAGTAATTCTTTAGAGCAGTCAGGAAAATATAGTGAGATTAGTTAAGTACTGTTTTTCTTTATTTGTGTGAATCTATTCATCTGTATTATTTTAATGTTTCCTATGTCTGAAACTCTGGTCTTATTGTAAATAAATATTTAGTATTTTCATGCTCTTTTATTATTTATTATTACATATATTTAAACTTTTCATTGTGGCTGGTCCTTTAGAGAATACTTTAATCTTTGAGAGTACACATATCTGTTTGGTGACTCTGAGGCCACTCCTGAAAGCCTTACTGCACTGGTCAAACTACCATTCATATTAATATTAATTTCACTCATATAATTGGGTACCTTTGTAAGAGCCTTAGAGTAGTTGGCTTGGGAGTGTCTGGTGGCAGTAACTACTTTATAATCTGGAGAGAAGGGGGCATAGCTAGTAAACCTATGCCAGCCTTTCCCAGGTAGGTAGGTGTGTGTGTGTGTGTGTGTGTGTGTGTGTGTGTGTGTGTGTGTGTGTGTGTGTGTGTGTGTGTGTGTGTGTGTGTGTGTGTGTGCAAATCAAATCTCAAGGAGTGTGTATGTCAGCTACTTTGAGCAGGAGCATGAAGCACTGATTTCATAGAGACAGTGTTGGAGTACTTGCCTTGGACACTTGGCTGAAGACTTAACTCTACAGCTGTGCCAGTGGGGAGCCTTACTGGGGACCTGGGAAGAGAGAGAGAGAAAAACCCAGACCTCAGGCTGAGTGTGTTCCCTGTGTGCTCTTAAGGGAAATTGTGCTTGATGTAGAGAGCTGCATCTAGAAATACTGGGTGTATCCATTTTTGTTCCAAGTGAATCTCCCTCTTCAGTGCCAGTGGTGAGGATTGAGGCTCCATGATTACCTGCCCAGAGTAGGGATGTCACAGTGCGTATTGTCAATGTGGTAGTTTCCTGCAGTAGATGACTTCACAAAATATATAATAATATATTTTTGGCATTTAGTTTCACTCCATGATTTTGGCACTAGTTATTTATTTGAGACCAACCTTCCTGCAGGATGGCTAAGTCATTTGGGGATTCAATAACTACTCCTAGCTTGCAGTTATCTGCAAACTTAGTCAGTCAGAGCCCTTTGGTATGGCCTTTTACTTTAGAAAATGAGATACAAACAGGACAGAATTCTGTCATTTTTTTTTTCTCTTCAGTTAAAATTTGTACTGATGCTTTTCTATTCACCTAAATGTCTTGCTCTGGTTAATACTCTAGCCAGGCAAAATGCTCAAAGGGAGTTCAGACCATCTGTGGGAAAGTTGGGCCACATACTTAAACTGAAAAATAGATATAAAAGATGCTTGCTACCTCACATGCATTGGTAAACTTCAGAATAAACCTCTCTGTACCCTATTATACCTTTCTGATAAACAGGTTTTTAAATTTTCTCTAAAATGATTCATAGATGCAGTGGAACGACTAATATACTTTAACCTAATACCCAAGAAATGGGAAAAGAAATATACTTGTGCAGTTTACATAATTTTGGGATTACATGCTTAAAATTAACTTCAATGTTATTTCATTGATTTCTTCATTTCTGATATCCTTCCCAGTATACATGTTTTTGTCACATTTCTTATTTTTTACTTAATTGTTTCACAAGGTCAAATTAGTATATTCATTTATCCGTACTGTAAATAAAGTATTACAATTATCTTAATTAATATTATTATACTATAATGTAATGCCACATACTTCTCTTTAACCATTGTTTCTATCTATATTTATGTCTTTATCTGCAAGTACTTTCTATTCACTTCATAATGCTGTAACAAGTGTTAAAACTTTTCTCTACTGGACTCCACTAAAAAAGTACACTTTGCCTTAACTTTAATCCTGAAACTCCGACTTCAGAAAATTTCCAGAGCGCACCTGCACACTGCCAATGCAATGCATGGACCGGATATGCGGCAGACTGAGGATATGGGCGTGGTCATGCGCATTATTACCCTGCGTCCTGATGTCAGACAACAAATGCGCCCATGACCAACGTCAATATCTTTTTAGTATTGGGCCGACTGGGACAATGGAGACCCCAAGTGTTAGGACTGCAGCAATGTGAGATGAAGAACATCTGGACTTCTCATGTGTACATTACCAATCAATACACACAATAAGTAAATAAATAAATAAATACAGTATGAAAAAGCATGAATGCTGAATGAAAATTAAAAATGGATGCATTAATACAGCACATGTTTTACACAAATTATTTTTCAGGATCAATAGGTTTATCAGAAAGACATGAGGCATTCATGCAGGATTTGTGTGGATGAAGGGTTGGCAGTGAAATTGTGATGAACTACAGCAAGATGAAATCTCAGAACTGGAGAACATAAGTTAAGAGAAGGACATGGAGATAATAGTGAAAGTTGATGAGGGTACTAGTGGGTATAACAGCCTCGAATGAAGAGAGAAAAAAAAAGCAAACAGTGGAATGACCCTGCTGTTACCATTAAACAAAGTTTTGTCCTGTGAAGACGTGGGACATCTTTAAGATAATTAGCCTCTTTATTGTCACTTCAAGTAAACTACTGCTCTTTTAACAATGACGATAGAACCATCTGGCCATCACTGAAGGTACCTGAAAAATAAAGTAATTTGTACTATACTGCTTTGTGTCTAGCTTTGCCAAAAATCTACAAAGAAAAAAGAAAAAAAGAAATGCTAGTGTTTTTGATGGATTACAACAAATAGAGGTCATACCTTCAATATGCATCTTTGAAGGCTGCCGAGTATAAAAACTGATGATTGATTCACAGATCTGTATTCTTACTTCAGACAATGGCAGTCTCATCAAGTAACCTGCAAATATGAAATAAACAGGGAAACAGATTATTTTTGCTAATACAAATCAGATGAAAATATTAATGTAAAAAAGAAAGATACAAAATATTTCATGGGATATCATTTAAGGTTACAGTGTGACTGACTAATAATAATGATCTGCAAGGTAAACTACTAAAGTAATAAATTAAGACTACACAGAGAACTCCTGGTTTTACTGGACCATGTCAATATAATGGTAGCTATCAAAACACAGTTGTGTAAAACAACTTATAAAAACACTAGATGTTCAAATGATCAATGTTGCAGTAGCCTTAGCAATATGGGCTATATCCTGTCAAGGATATAACAGCTGGCCAACTTCCAAAGCTTCAAGGCATCTTTCACATACTCAGAACATTGTCAGCTTGAGCTGTGTTGTCAAAAATACAGGTTTGGGCACCAAGTGCTTCAGAGCATTCACGCCAACAGAGGGAGGGAGGCTAACAACCCGAGTAATGCAATGTTAGGGAAAATAAAATAAAGGGCCACTCTCTGGTAAAAAAAGACTTACAAAAATAAGGGGGACGGAGGGAAGGAGGGAGCAGCTACTGCAGCACTGATCATTAGAACATCTACTGTTATGGCAAATTTACTTACTCAGCTGTACTGTGTTCATCATATGGATCACTCCTGCAGAAGCCTTAGCTCTATGGGTAGATTTCCATAGCGCAGACTGAGTGGAAAGAAAAAGGATAGTGATTCCTGCAGCCCCTGTAGAATTTCCTTCCAAAGCCTGTCCTAGACCTGGAGAATGAATCTAGTTTATATTGCTTTGTAAAATCTGCACAGAAGGCCAAGTTGCTACTGCTAAGATATTACCAGAATTCAACCCTTTCCAAAAAGCCACAGATGAAGCCAGGGCCCTGTTAAAATAACATTTGACCCTGCCTGGAATTGTTTTGTTGTGGTGGGTATAACAAAAGCAAAAATAGCATGAGACAACCATTTGGAAATAGTCTATTTTAACACATTTTGTCCTGTTTTCTTATCTTTACAAAGAAATGTATAACTGCTCAGAGTTCCTGAAAGCTTTTGTGCTGTCAAGATAGTATCCGAGTTGCCTGTGGACATCCACTGTGTTGAGTATCCTTTTCCCCTTATTTTTAGGTTCTGAAAAGAAGACAGGAAGATTGTTAGCTTGGGTCAAGGTAAACACATATATTACTTTAGGAAAAAATGAATGGATAGTTTTTAAGGAAACCCTGTTTTTGTGAAAAATGAGATAAGTTTGACCCACCATGAGAATTTGAAACTGAGACACTTTTCTTGAAGAGGTTAGAGCAGCTAGTAACACCAAACATCAAGTCACCATGATGAGCTAGTACAAATGGAATAAGAGTTAGTCTTTCCAACACAAAATTAAGATCCCAAGGAGGAGTCACCTGTTTCCTAAGAAGCTTCTTATGCAATACCCCTTTCAAAAACATTTTCATACGAGAGTGCATTGAAATAGAAGGATCCATGGGCAAGCATGCTGAAATGGCCGACAAATTAATCTTTATAGAAGCGTAAAACAGGCCATAAAACACAAACTCACAGAAATATTGTAGAAGTAGAGAAACACAAATCCTGAATGTGTGCTTGTTCTTTTTTTGGCACCAATAGCAAACCTTTTCCATTTGCTAATGCATGATTTTCTAATACCAGGAGTTCTTGTCGCTATTAATACCTGCTGCACATTCTCAAAAAAAAAAAAAAAGTGTCTAAAAGGTATTACATTTCTATCATCCTGCCAGCCAGCTGTAGTTGTTTGGGGTCAGGTTGTATCAAACAGCTCTGGTCTTGTGTGAATAAATCCAATCAGTGAGGAAGCTTGTGATAATTTCCCCTGGCCATTTCCAAATTAAGTGAGAGCCACTGTTGCTTGGACCAGAAGAGAGCCACCACAATGATCTTTAGGGAATTCATCTGAATCTTCATAAATGACCCTGAATATTAGAGAAAATGGTGGAAAACCATACAGGAACATTCCCATCCAAAGAAAAGAAAATGTGTCTGTCTTCCACGCCTGCTTGCATGTTCTGGAGCAGAATTTTGCCAACTGATTGTTGTGAGCAGAGTCAAAAAGATCTATTTCAGGTGTTCCATAAAGTTGGATCAAACCTTGGAAGACCCATTGATTCAGTTTCTACTCCACAGGGTCTGTTCTGGTACTGCTCAGCTTGTCTGATATACAGTTTTGCTCTGATGGTATGTAAGATGCCTGGAGAGTGAAACTGTGCTGAAAAGCTATATCCCAGGCTACCATGGCTAGTAGCACAGAGGATAATACTTGGATCCCCCTGCTTGTTTATGTAGCACATCACTATGTTGTTGTCTGTAAACACTTTTAGAAGTCCCACAGAAAACAGATGGCAATTTGGTGAGTTGCATCTCCTGGATGAGACAATGAAAAGAGGTGAGCTGCAAACAACCCTCACTCTTGACTGCTGGACTTGACACCCTCATTTTCCACTTAATGCTTCCAGGTTTCCCGTGAGAAGAGGATCTTAGCTGCCCAGTTAAAAAAAACACAACGGTTACAATTTCTGGGGGAAAATGAATACAGTGCAACAACCAATTGATGTGGGATCCACTCATTATATTTCTAAGAAATGTGATATTTAAAATGCAAATAATTAGGACAACAAGCACAATGAATACTGCAGTATTAGTTAAGATTGTAGACAAGGTACTGGAAGAGCATGGAGCTTATACAGGAAGTGTAGGATAAGCAGGATACTAGAAAAACAGAAAGCACACTCTCTTATACACCAAGACAGATAATACAGCAAGATACGAGGAGATAAGCAAAGCCACTGATTGTTTTTTAACTAGCAGCGCAAAAAGAAACCACACAATTCTACAAGTTAGAAGAATAACATGAGACCAGCATATATTTAAAAACTACAAACATAAAAACTGTACTGCAAAGAGAATTACTAAAATTCCTACTCATCACTTCCCTCTCCTGTTAACAGATACAGGCAGTGTTGCTTGCCCATTCCCATGCAATAGAAATGCAGCAAACATCCCCTTCACACTAACAGATGTTTAACAGCTTCCTAGCTGCAGCAACACCCCCCCCCCCCTCGTCCTCGTACAGCCAATGGACATTTCAAGCCTCCTCAAACTGACAGCTGCTTAACTAATGCTGCAAATCTGCTCCTGGATAACAATGTCAAAATATACCAGGCCAGTGATGGTTGTCAACCTTAGACAAAGTAGCTTCCCTTTTTAACAACTGCATTATTTATAACATAGGAATTGACTATTGTATTGTGCTGAAAAACTGTGGCCAATCCTGGATGAATCCATAAAATAGTACCAGGCCAGAAGCATTCGATTTGATCCATTTCCATGAATTCGGTATCACACCTGTACTGATGAATGATAAGAGCCTCATTAGCCCTTTTTTCATGCTGCACGTTCCTTTGCTGTTGCATATTCACATCCTCTACAAGTCGTGTTCTGTGCATACAACAAGCTACTGAATTTCAGGTACACACAAAAGAGAAACCGACCCACCACTTTTGTTTTTGTTATATGCAAGTGCGCAAAGCTCACACTTTTGTGCTCTGTATTTATGCTCTCTCACTTGTTCACCTATGTTGTTTGTGCATTAAACCATTAAGTAATCATTAGTGAGTGCTCTTTCTGACCTATTTAGGTGGAAGTAGTCCAACTCATGACTTGCATCTGACTGACTTATTTTTCAGGAAGTGACAAGATGGTAGTCCCACTGATCTTCATACCTTGACAATTGTAGACAAAAATAATTAAAAAAATATTTTTTTAATTTATTGTGGGTTTCAGCAACAACAAAAATATATATATATGTAAAAGCTATGCATATATGTGTATAGACAAATGTGCCCTTATCCCCAGACCCCAACCCACGTAAACACTTCTTTTATGCATCTCATAAGCACACTGACACAAGATTTTTTTGAAAAGCGACTGGTAAGCAATCTTTGTTGAAGTGATGTGATACTTGCTTAAAGTCACACATTTTGTAAATGGAGAGTAAAGGAATCAAACCCTGGATTTTGAAAATTGGGAACTGAAAAGGCCAAGTGGAAATTCATGGCCCCATATTATATTGCCCTCAAAACTGGTAAATACTGAGGAATTCAGTACGGTTGAAAGGTATAACTGCTCTCCAAGCAAAGTGTGAGGTGTCTCTTGTGACCAACTGCGCTGGAACATAAAGGGAGAATGCGAGACCTGGATTCTAAGAAATGTGGCCTCTCCATCCTAAAATCTCCCTTTTCCCAAACCTCAAAACTAGGCTCTAAAATGTCAGGGGATTTTGATACTGGGACAATAAAGATTCTTGGAAGAAGTATCATAAACGTTAAGAGCCCCACAGTCCTGAGTATTTCCCTTGTTGAGACAGTAGTCTGAGTGGAAAAACTCAAGAATAGATCTAAATACAGATTTTTTCCTGTGAAAGGAAAGCTCTTTGAACTGAGGTGTCCAGGATGCACTGTAGGAAAACAGTCCTGTGAGAAAAGACTCCTGTAAGTTCTCTTGGAATACTGGCCTGAATAGGTGACCCCCTGCCCAGATGAAAAATTCTGGACACTTTGAAAAAGACTTTACAAAGATAAGCAAGTCATCTACATAAGCAAGAATGCGAATACCTCACAGTCAGCAGCAGGCTATCACAGGACTCTTTGTGAATACCCTCAGAGGAGTACATAGATCTAAGGGCAATGAAGAGAACTGATAATTTGATCCAGACACAAAAATCTTTAAGAAAAGTCTGAGATCTCTATCTATAGGAATGTGATGATTTGCGTCGTTTAAATCTAAGGTCACTAGAAACTCAAATGGTGAATAAGGAGTGGCAAGTTCTGAAGGGACAGCATTTGTATTTGGGTCACAAACAGATTCAGAAAGGAAAGATACAGAACTCGTCTCCAATAATGTTCTTTCTTTCCCATCAGAAGCATCCTGGAAAAAAAATCTTCTCCCAAATGAGGAGGAGAAACAGCTTGTATCACTCCCTGAACAAGCATGTGCTGAATGACAGGAGGGAAAAAAACAGTCTGGTCTGGCAGGTGAGGAGGAATCATTAAAAATGGAGGGAGAGACTCCCACTGCCATCTGTAACCTTGATATACTACTCTCAGAACCCATATATCTGAAATTATTTGCTGCCAATGAGATAAATGGAGGTTCCGACTTTCTGGAAGAATTAAGGGATTGCTAGGGTGGGAAGGGTATTGAAAATCCTACATGTAGTCATTCAGACTTACTAGATTGTCCTTTGTTCTGAGAGGGGATCCTGCTTTCTTTTTGGAACATCCCTGCCATTGCTTTTTAAACATTTGCTTACCAGCACCCAGCTGGGACATTTTATTTTTGTTTTTTAAATAAAGTTTTGGAGGAAGGATGAATCCCTTAGAAAATTTGGAGAAGGAGGGCTGAAAATCTGAGAGATCCCTTGAATCAACTGTCCTTTCTTATCACACTTTTTAATGATCTCTGCAGCAGAGGGACTAAAGCGTAGTTCTCTTTCTAAGGGAAAATTCAAAATGTCATTCTTAACATCTTCTAGGAAGTTTTGGGAATACAGCCAGGCAAACCTCCTCAATAACAGTTCCAGTGGCCACTGACTTGGCAGTGGCATCTGCAGAAGAATATTTACATTTCAAACAACTGGTAGTCACTTGAGAAACAGAAGAAACCAAGTTACTCAAATCAAGTTTCTCATCATATGAAGAAGAAACAGATGTCATAATTTTTCTCATGCTGTCACAAGAGGCAGGCATAAACTCCAACATATCAGTTTGACAGCAGAGAATTCTAAAAACAAGTGTTGCAGAAGAATACACTTTCTTCCCCAAATTTATCAAAAGTCTTCCCATCCTTGTCAGAAGGACAGGGTTTGGTATTAATCAAATGCTGAACAGCAGCTGGATTCACTACAACAATAGCTGCTGGATGTGATTTTGGTTGAGTGTATAAAAAACTAAAAGTCCGTGGTACTTTATATAGTCTGTATGCTTTTGGGGGGTGGGGGGCAGCAGGCTGGCTGTATGGAAAATACACGCTGTGAAAGAAACATCCTCCAAAGCAGACAAAACAGGAGGAATAGGAGTAGGTTCTAGAAATTCCAGTTGTGACAAATTATACTACTTCCTGAGGAACTGAGTAACATCACTGTTTTCCCCATGAAGCAGATGACTCATTATGGACATAGTTATAGAGAAAGATAATCCTTCAAAAGCACTGGTTGAAGCCACACACTCATCAGAATCTAAATGAGAAATCAGAGGAGATGACACACAATTTATGCCTTGAGAATCATTTTGATGTTCAAACTGTTGAATCCTTTCAGAAAATGAAGAATCCCTTTTTCTTTTACCCAAAATTGCCATGCAAGAAGAGTCAAGACCCTGTACTAAAACCAGAGTTAAGGCAAATAACTGGGTCTTGTACAGAGTAAAATTGCCATGCAAGAAGAGTCAAGAGCCTGTACTAAAACCAGAGTTAAGGCAAATAACTGGGTCTTGTACAGAGTAACTGAGTCTGGAGAAGACATATGTTTAAGTTTTTGTTTCTTTTGAATATTTGAAGAAATAAATCCTCTTTTGCCAGCAATACTTACCTATAAAAGAACACAACTTTGTGGATAGACAAGAGTGATATTCTCTGCCCCTTCACCCAGGACTAATAAGAGTGACTCTCCCTTCCCACCAAGGGTATTCCAACAGCTGCAGAAGACATGTGTAACTCCAGTCCATGATGGCTGTAGGAACTACACCAGTGGGACTGAAGGAAAAAGATGAGTGGTCCAAGGAACCAATACTGGCCCCAACAGTCACCCACCTCTGGTGGAGGCACATTAGCAGCCTGTTGTGATGGTAAAGGCTGTTTGAAAATTGTCATTTTTTTTGTAGCTGGAAGAAGGAAAACTGAGGAACAGGTTGGTTGTTACACAGTTAAGACAAAAAAGATGCCTGATTCCTGGGGAAAACTGGCAACAGCAGCTGGTAAACTATGGAAGTTATAAAAAAAAATACTTTTCCCCTATTAAAACACACTAAAAAGTACTTTATACAATTTCCCCAGAGTCAAAGGTAAAATAGTGCAACGTTTACCACACAAAAATAGTTTAAAGTTAGTTTTAACAATTTTTGACCCCAAAAGGAAAAAAAGTAACACTCCCGTTTAAAAGCATTCAAAAGTCATACTGCAGACATTAAAAAAATGTTCACGTTGCTTAAAATATTTACTTTTACAGGCAAAGAAATTTTTTTTATCACAAGTAAAGTGGAAGTCCCCACCCTTGAGAACTTAACTGCCTAGCAATGGAATAACATTAGCTGACTGTTGACCCTCAAAAGCCCTCAGAAGAGTGCTCTCTTCATGGCAGGAAAGCTTTGAAAGGTTTGGTACCCAAACCTGCCTTTTAGTCAGTTCAGTTTGAGATAACATTTTGGGCACATGGAAGTGTCCTGAAAGCAAATAATAGCTTTTCTGTCATACTTGGAAGAAGGAAAAACATTTGAAGGCAAACCAGCAGGTCCTACAGCCTTACAAAAATTGGCAATTTAGTTCCTCACTCACTATGGCAGGCAATATGGGAAGAAAAACTTTCTAAAAAAAAATAAATAATAATAAACAGCTTAGAAGGTACAGGGAACTTAAAGCATACCTCCTTATGTTGTGTTTTAAAGAAAATTTACAGCAATTACAAGGTGGAACGCATCGTCCTCCAGATCAGCATCAAAGGCAGCTGAAAGTTGGTAAGATCTAGACTGCACTTTAACTCATTTAACTCAAACATGAAACTTCTTAGCCCCAGCACAACAAAAATGAAACTGAAGTCATTTAGTGGCAGAAGCTGAGCCCACCCTTTTAAGCATTCAAAGAAATAACTATGCCCAGTCTTATGTTGGCCAATATATAAAACCACATTTGATAGTATCTGCATAACTGCTGTATAATAAATTAACTTTATTGATTTATTTTCATTTGCTGACCTGGGAAGTACAAGTGAGTTTAGAACCTATTTTCAGTTGAGGCCCAAGGAGAAAAGCTCCAATGATACAATATGATACAAGGTAAAGTTTAGATTACAATATGGTAAATTAAACAGTAATGTCATATTTGACAATGCAGTGTTGGAAAATTATACATAGCAGGATACTGAACTGGTTCATATTACACAAAAGCACACAGAATAAAAGTATGCATCACAGTAATGCAGTTACACTATTATGTTTTAATGGGTCATATTATTTACAAGCATTAGCAGTGCAACAGCTAAAAATACAGATATGCATGTGTAAAGTACAACTGTGTAAGATCTTACCATAACAGTAGATGTCCTTCTTTTCACTCTTGCAGTATTCTTTACTCTTGGGATATCCAGCTGGGGATAGCTGAATGACCAGCCAGCATACCAAACCTTTACACCTTCCAAGCATCGTACATCAGACATATGTCCTATGTGCAAGGCATACGGCACATATGTGAAGTACAGATGTCTAATCCTCAGAACTGAAGTGCCCCAGAAGAACCAGAGCAATCCCAGAGAAAAGCAATAACATGTATATCCAGGAAGTAAAAAAGGAGGAGAAAAGGATGTAAGAAGGATGCCTCAGCCAGAAGGAGGGCACCAGAAAGTAACAGGGGGCAGGAGGGAGGAACAGGATACTGCAACAGTAAGAAGTAGGACACCTGTTGTTATGCTAAGATCTTGCACAACTGTACTATGTCCTTCCTTATGACTGTTGCAATACTCTTTCCACTTTGAAGAGCACAAAGCTACTGGAAAGTATGGTAGGAGGAAGGCACAGAAGAACCCTCTAGAAACCTATGAAGAATGGCCCTAGCAAAACCCGTCATGGCCTTGGAAATGATATCCAACTTGTAATGTTTGGTAAAAATATGAACAAAAGACCAAGCAGCAGCTTCCAAGCTGGAGCTACTATCCAGCCCCTTGAAAAAATTGTTTACTTTAGATAAACAAAAACGCAATCTCTCGAATGCTCATATGAGTGAATAATCAAAGCATCCGAAGTGGTATTTTGGGATTGCAGTACAGTGAAGAGTGGGATATTTGCCCTTTCATCACTGTAGTGCGACCTCAGAGTAGGAATATATATTTAGCAGGGGATGTTGGGGAAATTTCGATGTTATGATTACTCACTCATATGAGCGTTCGAGAGATTGCGTTTTCGTTTATCTGAAATAGACCCTTGAAAAAAGCACCAGAAGAGGTCTCTGCCTTGTTAGAATGAGCAAGAAGTGAAGAGGAGAGCTGCTTATCATGAAAAGAATAGCAAAAAGAAATGGCCTTGGAAATTATTTGCTTAGATACTACCAAACCCAGTTTCCTGACATGAAAGGAAACAAAAAGTTGCTCAGATTTCCTGATATGTTTCGTTGTGTCCAAGTAATATCTGCGCTGTCTATGTAAATCCAAGGTGTGAAGAGCCCTCTCGGTACTCTGTGCGGAAGTGAAAAAAAAAAAAAGAAGATGAATGTACTGATACAAGGACAACCACTTTGGTCATAAAAGAAGGATTAGTACAAAGAGATACCCTGACCTTGTGAAAAAACAAAATAGGAGGAACTGCCATGAGTGCTTGAAGTTCAGAGTCTATCCTGGCTTGAAGTTCAGAGAGTATCCTGGCAGAAGTAAGAACCACCAACAATGCAGTCTTTTCAATGTTGTAGGGAAAAAGAAACTGCAGGCCCAAAAAGGGACTTAGTCAATTTCTCAAGAACACAATTTAGATCCCAAGAAGAAGGAACAGGTTTTATTGAAGGCTAAATGTGAAGGATGCCTTTTAAAAAAATGTTTAACTTGAAAACTGGAAGGCAAAGGTGGATTCAGGGACAAACAAGTGGAAGTCTGACTAATGAACTTTAACAGATGAGTATGCCAAACCAGAATTAAAAACATTCACACAAATAAGAATGGACCATAGGAACCACCACAGAAAAAGGGTCCAGGTCATGCTTGAGACACCAAATAGAAAAGTCTCTTCCATTTAATCACATATGATTTTATAGTAGTGGGTTTTCTGACCTACTGCAAAACCTGAAGCACATCTTCAGAAAACTGGTGAATGAAAGGAATCAAAACCCTAAGAATAAGAGATCCCTTATTTTGTGTGAGAAGATCCATCTTGTGAAGTAACCACTGCTGTCTGGGCCAAAAGAGAACCACTAGCAAGATTGTGGGTCTGACCCCACATAATCTTGTGCAGGACCTTTGGTAGTAGGGGAAGAGGGGGACAGGCATACAGAAATGTCCCCTTCCAAGAAAAAGACATGGCATCCAATTTCCAAGCCAGAGGACTTGGTACTCTGGAACAGAACTGGGGAAGTTGTCTGTTCAGAGGGGATTCACAAAGATTTATCTGAGAAGTACTCCACCAATGTACAATGTCCAGAAATAACTCCATGTGAAGCATCTATTCATGAGGATTTGTCCTGGATCTGCTCAAAGAGTCTGCCACCAGATTATGCTTTGAATTAATGCAGATCACGTATAGAAACAAGTGATGGTGGACTGCAAAATCCCAAGCCTGAAGAGTCAGCCTGGAAAAAGGCAAGATTTTGTGTTCCTTGCTTGTTGATGTACCACATGACTGTGGTATTGTCTGTACGAATCTTTAGAGGACCTGAAACTCAAAGGAAGTTAAAAGCCTGGAGAGCTAGAAGTAGAAACCTCATCTTCTTTATGTTGATATGGTCTGTCAGTTGTTGATAGGACCAAAGATCCCAGACTTTTAGGTTGTTGCAGGAGGTGCTCCAGCTGTGATTGGAAGCATCTGTGTACAGCTCTTGAGTAGCAAAAGCAACCTGAAAAGGCAGACCCATATTCACATTAATCTGGGCTTGAGATATCATTGAAATATCCTCACGTGGAATCTGGAAAAAAAGGAACCACAGGAATGGTGGATGCCATGTACCCCAGAGCTTGGAAAATTCCCTTGCAGGAAGGACTAGAAGAGGAAGAAGAAACTGGAAATAAGCAGTCATAGTAAGACCTTACTAAGTTTAATAATGTTGTTTGCTACTAAAAAAATTACTAGAAAATGGAAATCAAAAATCTAAACCAATTGTAACCGAACTGGAGGTAGGATGTTTAGAAAAGGGAACAAACATAATACATAGAAATAAATGGGATTTCTGGACAAAATGTATGCAGACTGATGTGAGGTTTGAGAGATGGCAGAAATGAAGATAGACCTGATTGTCACTTTACAAATTGCATAATTTATGTAAGGTTGGAGTGAATAATAATTGTTAAAATGTACACTACAAAAAAAGTGAGAAATATCAACATGGTTTGTTTTCTTCAGTTAGCAGGTGTGTGCTGAGTTCAAAGATGCAGTTATGTAGGTTTGGAATGAAAAAACACGGATACATTCTGAAACAGAGGTGCTGTTAGGGCAAGATAGTGTAGGTTGTCCTTTTCTAATATCTGTCAGGAAGTGCCTGTGATGTGTGTTGAGCTCAAAGATGCAGTTATGTAAGTTTCGAACAGTAAAACCAGGGCAAGGTCTTTTTTGGCATGCACACTGGATAAGACAGCTCCATGTTGGCTTCTAAATGGATCATGGCAGAGGGGACTGAAGTTGGCACCAGATGGTCATCAGGTTTTTCATCCAACTCAATAGAAACGTCTGGCAGAGGCTGCACAGCAGCAAGATTAGTATGTGCCTTATGGCTTTTTTCTTAAGTGGTGTCAGAACTTCAGAGCAGCCAGATTCAGCCATGGTACCCTGAGCCAAACGCTTCAGATGTTGATTTTATACACAAATAGAGAGGGATGACAGATGCCTACGAAGAGTCTGAGAGACAATCTCCTGACAAATCTCACACTGTATATGACTGTATATAGCACCCAAACAAAAATACACTTCTTGCGTCTATCTTTATAGGAAATTTGCCTCCCACAGTTACATTTTCCCTTCCTGGATGACATGAAAAAAAAAAATACAAGGAGGAAAAAACAAACAAAGGAAGGAACCTCAATGAGGCACTTATCTTTAGAAGATTTTGTAGAGGAACCAACTCAGTGAACGGCATACACACTGAATTCAGAGGTAGTGTTCAGACTGGCGGCAAAGAAGTTCTGAGGATTAGGCATCCATATGTCACATATGTACCTTACGCCTTGCACATAGGACCTATAACTGGCATACAATGCCTGAAAGGTATAAAGGCTTTGATATACCGGTCGGACGTTCAGCTATCCTCAACAGGATATCACAAGAATAAAGAATATTCAACAGTGATAAGGAAGGGCATACACATAAATACCTGTATTAAAGTAAATATACGATATTCAGGTTGCATTAGCATAATTCCAAAAGGAGAAATATCTATCCCACCAGAGTCTAGCCTCCCAAACATCTCAGATGCCCAGGTGAGAGCTGCTCTCTCTAAAGCAAAAAACACAGCATCAA